>NC_133361.1:102981108-102996108 GCF_049309525.1 Garra rufa
TCACAAGCCGCAGGATGTCATTTGGATTTGTCTGTGCATGAGGAAACAAAGTCACCTCAATTATTAGTCTATGTAAAAAATATTAACATAAATAGTAATTTTACCCAGAATGCAATGAACAGTGACGTAGGTTCCCATTCTCTATACCCAAGCTTAGGGCTGGGTATCGAGTTCGATACTTTTTAAGCACAGACCGAATCAAGTATCAAAAAAATAATTTTCGTTCAGTACCAAATTTCGATATCCAAGGGTATAATCTTGTCAACGTCAGTGAGCTAGAAAACGTGCCCGGATCAAATGCTGGTGATTAGCTGCGGCGAGGCTGCCTTGAAAATCAATAGTTTACTGCGGTTACGCCCACTCGCCCAGAGCTTGTCAAATGTGAGGCTGTAATGTACACTACACTTTAAAGCAAAGCGTAAATTTAACGCAAACGATGTTTAAGTGATCTAAAGTATTGCTAAATTATGCTAATATTGACGGCAACAGCATGCGATGCAATATTTGCAAAAAGTTTTTCGCGTTCAAGACTGGCAACACGTCAAATATTAGGGCTGGGTATTGTGACCAATTTGGCAATTCGATTCGATTCTTATTTTTATGGTTTCGATTCGATCCGATTTCGATTCGATTCGATAGCGATTAGCTATCAATATTTCATTTAAAATGTTAGTTTTGCAGACATGGCATCCATATTTTGATATAAATGCTGGTAACTGAAACTCTCCTACTTAAGTTTATTACTGAAATACACATCTACATTAATAATAGGGTGCACACAGTTGTTTATTTTAAAAAACTTTTATTTTGAATGAACACTGTAACAAGAAGTCATAAATATGTGCATCCATTGTACACCATGTAAACAAACTGCAAAATGCACATTACTGTAAAAAAATAAAAAGACTGTAAATCCTCTTACGTGAAGCATGCGCAATAAGAATCGATTCGGGGATTTCCCAAATCGATATCGTTGCGTTAAACTGAAGATCGATTAAAATCGGAGAATCGATATTTTTTTACCCAGCCCTATTAAATATAATAAAACACTTGACACATTCTGTCGGATACAATTCTGGCGTCTCAGTTTCAATATAGGCTACTGTACAAAGCGGCATACATTTGCATCAGATGATAACTCAGCAGCAGAGTTGCACTCAAGCAGGGGTGTAATTTTCACTGGGGACACACTTTTCAAAATCCAGTTTGTGTCCTTTGCCTCTTTCAAAAGGTTTTGTTAAAGTAAGCTCTTGTATTGTAGAATCCACGCTCAGCACCGCCGAGTTCATTTGATCGTTAAAACGAAACCAAAATTAAAACGCGCACACGCATTTTATTACCCCACGTTTAGAGAGCGACTCCCCAATGAGCGAAAATTAGGCTACATAAAATATTGAATTTGTTATTAGTATGTGGACTATAATAAGTTGTGTAGTTGTCTATTGATAGCTCTGTATCATGCTTAAAAGATTCGGTCTCTGTTTGCACTTTGAATATTAAAAGGGTAGCCTACTTTGATTATGACTGCATTTATTGTCTACACGACTAAGAAAGAACTGTGTTGTTTATTTTTTGTTATTTATAATATATTTTGTCATTTATTCAGATTTTAAATTGCAGTGGTGGCCTCTAATTTAAATGGCTGTACCTCCATAGAGAAAATAAGCATCTTGTTCATGTACTCATATTATCATTCATTCTTGTCCCTTGCTTAAGGTGTAAAATGAATATATTAAAAAGGCTTTCGGAATCAGACCATGAAGAATCAATATTGGTGTTACATGCTAATTTTTCTGAAGAAGAACTGTTGAGGGATTTCAGGTGATCTTAAAAGGTTAGTTCACCAAAAAATGAAAATGCTGTCATTAATTACTCACCCTAATGTTGTTCCAAACCCATAAGACCTTTGTTTATCTTCAGAACACAAATGAAGATAATTTGGGTTTAATCCAAGAGCTTTCTGATCCTCCCATATTTACTGGATAGTGGATATGCATTTTTCAATGCCCAGAAAGGAACCAAAAACATAGTCAAAACAAGTCAATGTGATATAAGTGGTTCAATCATAATTATATGAAGCTGCGAGAATACTTCTGTGCGCAAAGTAAACAAAAATAACTTTATTCAACAATTTATCTATGAGGATCAGAAAGCTCTTGGATTAAAACCAAAATATTAATTTCATTTGTAGATAATTAATGACAGAATTAAAATTTTTGGGTGAACTAAACCTTTAAGCAGGAGTGAGCCTCACATATACTTAAATTTGATTGACTTAAAACTGCTTGAACTTTATTAAAACTGTTTGAGGTGAAAATGCCCTAACAGTAGGGAAAAGTCAAGTCTGTACTTTTCATTTTAGACATTTTGGTTATTCATGTTTACATTTACATTTTGGATATTGTTTTCTCTCTCACTTTAGATGCTGAAGAAAAAGTGGCCCAGCTGAAGCATTTAAAGTGGAAACTTCTGTCTTGGCTCAGTGATCCAGGATTGGGTTTGTGAAAGGAACAGAAGAACCAGAAGATCAGAGATTAGGCAGAGATCTACTTGAGCCCCTGAGAGATCTGATTTACCTAATAATGTATTAGTTAAACAAAAATGTATCACACCTTCATGTTGTTCCAAACCTGTAAGACTTTCATTCATCTTTGAAACATAAATGTAGATCTGAGAAGAAATCTGATAAATTGATGTCCCTCCATTTCACAGTTTATGCAACTACCATTTTGAAGCCCCAGGAAGGTAGTAAGGACATTATTAAAGTAATCCATGTTACTACAGTTGTTTAACCTCAATTTTATAAACTAAGTGATGTGAATGTTTTGTCTGCACAAAAAAACATTGCATTTTTATAAAAAAAAATAACACTTTTACAAGAGCACCATGATGCATCAATGTTGTGTTGTCCTGAGAGCTGGCCATCTCATGGTGCTTTTGTGAAAATGTTTTGGAGATACATTATTTGTGAATGAAGACTTAATTTTATTGTTGCTGTTTTTTTGTGTACACAAGGCATCTGTTAAAAATGTATTAATTTGCCTTCTGCACAAAAGGGTCTTATGCTGTTTGGAGCAACATGAGGGTAAGTAATTAATGACAGTGTGGTTATAATTGGCAATTGTTCTATTTAATCAAAGATTTTTTTTTTTTTTGAAAATTCTGTTTAAAATAAATACGGCTCTTTTGAAAGTTCACATTGATAATAATCAGAAATGTTTCTTGAGCAGCAAATTAGGATATTAAAATGATATCTGAACGATCATATTTCACTGAAGACTGGAGTAATGATGCTGAAAATGTATTTCACAGGAATAAATTACCTTTTACAAATGTATTTATATAGAAAACAAATATTTATACTTATATTTCATAATATTACAGTTTTTTACGATGCGTTTGATCAAATGCAGGCTTGTGATCAGTAGATTGTTTTCTTTAGGTGAAAGATGTATTTAATACTATGTCAATAAATGTTTTGGTACTCGTGAATTGTCTTATTTTGACTGTAATTATTAATGTAACAATGTAATCATGAATTCACGGTTGAAATTAGGCCTGGAAAAGACGTCTTTTTAACTTTCACTTTACAACCACATTTAGACGTAATTTGGACGTCTTATTATAGACGTCATTTCTACGTGCTGAAAAAGACGTCGTTTCGTCTTTCACTTTTCAACCAAATTTAGACGTAATTTGGACGTCATTTTATAGACGTCTTTTCTACGTGCTGAAAAAGACGTCGTTTCGTCTTTCACTTTTCAACCAAATTTTTACGTTGTTTAGACGTCTGGCTTTGTCGTCTTTTTGACGTCATTTCGACGAGTTTTTGCTGGGTGGGGTAGCTTTCAGTGAGTGAAAAACGTTGATGGAAAATGCATTATTTTGGGGTTACGTCGCAAAATATTGTAAATATATCTTTTTATACTGTATTTTTATACATATTTATATTTTAAACCACGACGGTGACCCAGATAGCAAACTGACATAGAATCAACGTAGAATCGACGTCTCCCGTGACATCGAAACGACGTTGATCTCCGACGTCGATCCAACATCAGTTTTGCTCATCGGGGTAATGTTGAATCGACGTCAGGCACGCCATTCAAAACTAACGTAAAATCGACGCAATTGGTTCACTTACCCAACGTTGAATCGACGTTGATTTTCAGTTGGTTGAAACGACGTTATAGAATCAACACATATTCCACATAAAATCGATCTAATTGGTTGGCTTACCTAACGTTGAAACGATGTTGATTTCAGGGGGGTAAAACGATGCTACACAATAAATATTGTCTGCTTGTTTCTTACATACTTTTTAATAGACAAATTAGCCTGTATATACAATAATTTATGGAACACACATCAAATTCAGTCATAATTTATTTATTATTTACACAAAATTCACAAATACATGTTTAGAGCACAATCTGTCTATAAGACTAACATAGAAAATGCTTTGACACTCAAATACATACAAAGAAATCAAATTATAGGAAGTAAACACAAAGAAAGTAATTTATAGGCTAATAAAGAAGTTACAAATTAAAAGCTATATTCACTTCAGAATTAAAAAATGTAAAATGTGTTTGAATTTTGTTTAGTGGGGCACAAAAGGAGATGTAAGGCAGACAGCCTCAGTCACCATTCACTATCATTGCTATCATTCTATATAATTACTGAAACTATGCCACTATCTCCTTTTGTGTTCCACAAAATAAAGACATATTGGTGAAAAGATGATTTATAAAGAATTCCTACCCTTGAAAATAGAAGACAGAGGTACATAGCAGATTAATCGATTTTCTTTTGCAATTAAAATGTAGGTTCCTTGTGATATCAGGGGTGTGAACTAATCAGGTCAGGTTTGAAAAGGGTGATCCAGACATAACCCACAATATCAGGCATAGACAAAGTTAATTTCAAATTGCTGTTTTATGTAATATCACTCCATATACACATTTTTAGAGGATTTTTTAGCATTTGCCTAAAAATATTATTTTGTGTATATAGTCATATAAAACGGCAGCATTTTATTTAAAATGTACATTTCTAAACATTATTAATGGAAATAATATGTAAAATATGCTGTGTGTTTCTGTCCCTTGATGGAAAACAAATACTTGAGTAAATGAAATGAATGAAAATTACCTGAAATTACCACTTTCAATGGCAGCAGTGGAACACTCATGAGCTCATTTACCATTTTCACTCCCTAAAAGTTTTGCATGTTTTTCTTTTAGATGTATAATCATGAGTTTTGATACATTTGCATCCCTAAATATTTTTTAGTTGTTTATGTCCCTTTGTTATATTTGCATACCATACATCTATTGTATGTGGTATTATTATTAGCAAAACTGAGCACCTGTGACAGTGGAATTTGTATTTGTAGAGAATATATAAGTATGTTTTAGGAGTTGCAAATGTGTATTTTGTTTCTTTCACAAACACAACAAAACCTTCTCAAAATATATATATATTTTTTTGCAGGAGCAAAAATCCTGTTTCACAAATGAAAAAATTCACACACCCTGTTATACCAGATTTATGCAGGACTATATTTCATTTTTTCTGAAATGTGTATTTATTAGAACTTCACATATTTACAGACTTTATTAGAATTTAGCATAGAATCTAGCACTTACCTATTGTATTCTATTCTATTCGCTCCAATTTATTAAAAAAATAAATAAATAAAAACTTGCTGAGTGTACTGTGCTAGTAGAAGCGGTCAAAGGCCACAAGTTGTATTTATCAATGGAGAGAGCGCGAGTGTGTGAGTGGGATGTCACATACTGATTCGTCATGTGAGATACCAGTTCTATTTTACTGTTGTGGTCACAATTTTTAGCACCCTCAGTAAATATGATCAAAGAAACCTGTAAAAAAGTACTTTAATCAAAAAGGATTAAAGGCTTACTCCACCCTAAAATGAAAATTTTGTCATTACCCCCATTTTGGATGAAAACCAGGGGCTTTGTGGCTGTCCCATTGACTGCCAAGTAGATAACACTGTCAAGGCCCAGAAAAGTATGAAAGATGTCGTCAAAATAGTCAATCTGCCATCAGAGGTTCAACCATAATTTTACAAAGCTACAAGAAAACTTTTTGTACACAAAGAAAACAAAAATAGTGACTTTATTTGTCTCCTTCGTGCCACCGTAGCGGCATTTTGGAGAGTATCCACTGGGCGCAAACAGCATAAGCTGTTTTCTACATTTATTGGATTAGAACAAAAACAACATTTCCACGTGATGCAGCTGACAGAGAACAGCGTATGGCAAAATGGCGCTATGGTGATGCAGAGGAGACAAATTGTTGAATAAAGTTGTTATTTTATTTTTATTTTTTTTGCGTGCAAAAAGTATGCTTGTAGCTTTGTAAAACGGCAGATGAACTATCTTAAATTGTGTTCGGAAGACAAACAAAGCTTTTATGGGTTTGAAATGACATGGGGAAAAGTAAAAAATTAGGGGTGAAGTAACCCTTTAACAATGCAGTTTTATTTTCACAGGCTTCATATTTACCTAGGGTGCCAATAATTCTGACTACAACTGTATATGCAAATGTGCAAATTTTGTTCATGACTTGAGATTTTTATCTGTGAGCATATAAGTTACTTAATTTGTGAATTGTAGAATAGGATCTGTGCACCTGAGAATTTGAAATGGTATAACTGTTGTGTTATGTTTGTGAGAAAAAGAAAAAAAAAAAACTCCTATAAAACGTATTCTCTGTGGCTTTAAATTTACAGATACGCATGTGTGACTATTCCTTACAACTACAAATTCCACTGTCACAGGTGTTCAGTTTTGCTATAATAATACCTTCATAGAACATGTTAGTAGTCAGCATTTATGCAAAAGCAGAGAGGTCAGTGTAGTGTACTGTAGGTACATCTGTCCAGGCCAACATCTGGTGTACTGATGTATTCAACTGGAATCCCAGAAAATCTGCAATAAAAATATTACAGTTCAAAATCCATCATACATAACCAATATAACAGGACTGCCCATTCCTGGAGATCCACCTACTTGCTGAATTCTGATCTAACCCTGATCCAACACAACCGTCTGTAATTCTCAACTGCTCCTGAAGAGCTGAACTATGCAGGAAGGTAGATTTCCAGGAACTGGACTGGGTACCCTGCATTATAAAGTATCACAACAGGGTTTCTGCAGATATGAACAAGTGAAATTTAAGACCTTTTTAATACCACCTTATATGAAATTTAAGACCGAAACCTGTAATGGAAATAGATATTATATTACATGCATATTTGTAATATTTAATGTGTTTAATGTAAAAAGTAAACGCAATTTCATGGCTGTCATAAATTAAATTTATTACTACGATATACAGTGAACTTTTCATATCAGCAGATACTATTCCACACAAACTATCCCCATAAAAGTACCACTAGAAATATCTGATGTAAAAAAAAAAATTCTGAAGCAATATTTTCATCAGTGCTCTATTAGCTTTTACATCTTAAATCTGCATTTGATTTACCTTTATAAAGGCCTTTTTTTTTTTTACTTTTGAAATGTATGCATTACCTTTGAAATTTATTTTATGAATTTATCAATAAATTCTAAATGGCTGTTAGCAGTGAGATTACATAATTTACACTGCAAAATTAAAAGTGAGATTAATGTTTTAAATACATTTATTGATTTATAAATATATACATTAGAAATGTTGGCTGTGGAGGCATACTTTTAAACACACTAAACTACCAGCAGGTGGCGGTAAGTCACTTCATGAGCGAGTTATTTCAACTGTTTCGAGCAAAACGCTGAATCATAGCAGAACGTTGCTAGGAGAATGCTTCTGCTAATGTTGCATATTGTCTAATATGTAAGTAACTACTTGACTAACTACTTTTTTATTGAGCTAAAATTAATGTAAAATTTGTAATTGTAAGAATTTTTAGCAAAAAGCTCACTTGGTATATTACTGAACTATATCATGTTATAAATAAACTATACATTTGAAATTTTTACCGCAGTGTGTGTCTTTAGAGTGCTGTTACATTCATTTGTTTTAAAGTATGTCACAAATAGACCAGAAATACACTATCCATTATCAATTTCTGTTTACGTTTAATGTATTAAAATATGAATCTTTCTTGCCTTTGGATGATTCACTAACGTTAGTTGTTTTTGTCACTTCAGTTTTAATCAGGCGGTTTGTTCGGTCGGGCAAGTAAAAAAAAAAAACATTTTAAAAGTATCTCGAAGGCTGGCGGTCAGCTAGCTCCACCTATATTTCTTATTATTATTGATAACATTATATACAGAAAAAGGTCGTTTGACCTGTATTCTGCTACTGCAATTCTGAAGACGCAGTAACTTCCACAGAGGGAGAAAAAAATCTAGTTGTTAGCAACTGGCCTTAGCCAAGCCCTATATTCAGTTTTTTTCAAGCTAAGTATCGCTAAACTTGCACTTCCCCATAGCTAAAAAGTTAAATCCATTTCACTTCTGCGGTACAATCCGAGAGAGACTCGCGCCAATAACAGAAAGCTGATTGGCTATTGCATGCTGGTCTCATTTGTAGTTTAAATACAGCAAATTATATTTGGAATAGTGAAATAAAGAACTACAACACAGAAACAACAAAAAGAGAATTTAAATGAGCATTAGAGGTAGCGTTACATGGACATCGGAAAAATAAGACCTGTGTAAAATTATTTAAGACCTAGAACAGCGAATTTAAGACTTTTTAAGGCCTAAAATTTTGATTTTTAAATTTTAGACTTTTTAAGACCCCGCGGAAACCCTGTACAAATTATCAATGTAAGTTTAATTTTAGTTTAACTAATTAGAAAATATTTGTGGCAAAATACTGATGTTTTGTGAGAAGTCCAGTGACCTTGTTATGTTTTTTTTTTTTCCATGTGTTTTTCATAAAAGACAAATGATGCAAAATATAAAACCCCCATGTATTTACAAACCTGATATGGATAAATACAATGGTGGAAAACTTGAGTCCATGTTTGTTACATAGGAAAGCCTTCCACTGATGTGCTGTGAAGTAGATTTCTTGACAAGTTCCTCCCTAAAAGTAGATCAACAACACAGTAACTGTATTGTCATAGTGGGTAATTTAATAAAGTCACTTTATTACTTTTTAAAAGATCTCATTAATACCTTTGCTTAACAATATTATTAGAGCTTATGACAAAGGCATATAACACCTTTTTAGGTTCATTTACAGTCATTTACATCTGCATCAAAAATACATACTTGGTCCCAAACTGCTGTTTAGTAAATGTGGTAAAAGATGTCCAAACTGCTAAATAATTTAATAGTAGTAGTATATAAAAAATTACAAATATGCAAAACATTGTTCATTTACATATATTACCCACACTGTAACAATACAAAGTTGAAAATCTGCAAATTTACCTTTTTGGGCAATGATTACAATATAAGGATAATATTTGTCAGGTTTGTATAGTTGCCATCATCTCAAGTCTTTGTAAGTGCTGGGCCTGCTGGCATCTTCTGAAGTCTTCACAAGTGAGGCTGGATCCAAACTGGAACTGGTGTAATCTAGCAACCTTGGGATGGGCATCCTGAGATTGAAACAGGAAAGCAAAAAGAGAAAGATTAGCATATCTGCTGTTCATATTATTTCAGACAAACGATTATTCATTTCATAACATACGACTAAAGTGCAAGGTCACAAGATGTTTTTTTTGTGTTAATATATGTTAAAATGTAATTGATTGCTGTGATCAAAGCTGTAATTTTTAGCATCATTACGGTCTTCAGTGTCACATGATCATTCAGAAATCATTTTAATATGCTGATTTTGCACAAAAAAAAAACAGCTGTGCTGATTTATATTTTTTTGTGTGAACCTTCTTAATGTTGTGAAGTTTATTTATTTTTATCATGATTCTTTTAAAGAAATTAATTTTGTTATTCAGCAAAGATGTATTAAATTGATCAAAAGTGAGTGTAAAGATTTGTTTCAAATAAATGCTGTTCTTTTGAATTTTCTGTTAATCAAAGACTCCTGAAAGAAAAAAATAGCAGCACAACAGTATTCAACATTGATAATAATAAAAAATGTATGTAAAGCATCAAATCAGCATAATTACTGAAGGATCATATGACACTGAAGACTGGAGTAATAATGCTGAAAATTCAGCTTTGTTCACAGAAATAAATTACATTTTACAATATATTCACAAAGTAAACAACTTTAAAATGGTAATAATACTTTCCAATATCAACGTTTTGACTGTTTTTTAATCTTGAATTTTTAAATAAATCCAGTCTTGCTATGCAAAAGAAACTTAATTGAATGAAATAACTAATTGAGAACTGTTTTTTCTCTAAAAAGGTAGAAGTCAGTACAAGGTTTGAGTGTTCAAGTGGATAATGGGAAAAAATAACATCAGTTTCATACAATATTGCAGCTACTCCAACTCCAACACAATTGACCCTGTTTATTTTCTTTAAATAAACAGTATAACTGAACTATATATATATATATATATTACTGAAATCTGAACATTAGTGTTTGTTTAAGGTTAACTTACTAGCCATATGGTTTACTGTGCCTAGAGTTGCTGTCCGACAGGAGGTTTGCTCCAACTATGGGGTGCAGGCCATCATCAGGGGAAAAAAATAAGAACATAAGAAGTAATTTGTCACAGAGCCAACAATATTTAGTATAGAATGCCAGGTTTATTACGAGGAACCAAACCAGAGCACATGTGAAATGTAGAAAAGATAAAGAAGAATATACTGAACATAAATTCTTAACATACAATAATTTGCTTCTAGGTTTACTTTTTTGATATTGTTTATACTTCTTACTTCGCAATATCATTTGTCTACCATGTGAGATCAAACTGCTTTTGAACTAGACTCTGTTACGTCAGCGACGTCACCGATTAATGGTAACGTTACCATGTATATGTTTAGGTTATCTGAGCCTATTTCCAATCACCCATTGATAAAATACCAGTAAAACTACAACAGACCTGTCAAAACTTCTTGTCTACACATAAAGATGTGATTAAAATCAGAAAATTTCATAAACTGCTCAGTTAATGTTCAGTTAACGTTAAGTTACCTCCTCTGACACCAGTTAATATGCTAACTGACTTTTTCCGAAGACACTAAACCATCTCTATGAACTAAAGTCAACAGAAGCGAGTCAAATACAAGCAAGAGAAGTGTCAGGGACAGCTATATGTAATATTTGTATGATTTTAGCAACTGAACTTACCGAAAGCAGAGAAAACAACAGCGAGAGACCAAGTTTCGTGCTTGTTAGTTGCCGTGTTGTCGTCCCGTTTCCATGACAACTCCCTCCGCTGTAGTGTTTGAATGGGACTCGATCATTTGAGCACTCATTAAAACCTATTTTTTACAGTCTATGATTAAAACACGTCAGCAGAAGTTACAAAAAATAAACACATAAAATTAGTGTCAGGAAGAGCTATATGTAATATTTGTGTGATTTTAGGTATTAAACTTACCGAAAGCAATACAAACAACAGGGAGAAACGCAGTTTCCAGCTTGTCAGCCGTTGTGTTGCAGCCCGTTTCCATGACAACTCCCTCGCTCCAGTGTTTGAAAGCTACGCGAATGTTCAGCGTGCACGCACACGTCAAAGTCACGCAAAATTTACATAAATAAACAATTTAAATTTTAATTAAACTGTTATTAAATCATACATTTAAGTTTTTGTTGTGCAGTTCTGTGACCCATTTACAGGTGCAAAATGCCCTGCACCTGATAGTCAGATAAGCACTTTTATCGTTTATGAAGTTTTATAGGTTTAATAGTTTTATTTAATAGTTTATTTTTTTTATGTAATATTTTTTATTATTAATTTATTATTTTTATCTTTTTTTTTTTTTGGTAGAAGACCGGATTAATACACCACCTCTTTGAATTTAAATTATATTTCTTATTAAAAATAATAAAACAAAAATATAACAAAATAAAACAAACAAAAACAGTAAATGAAACAACGACAATTTGGAGCACAATATTTTATGAATGTTCACAAAATTTTAATTGTGCTTTTTTTTTTCTTCTTCTTTTTTCAGTTATGTCAAAGCATTATGGACATAACATTCGCATGCAAATTCAAAAACATAAGGCTATATTGACCCATCTCTTAATGCACACTTAAAAAAACATGTTTTATGACATGACAAAAAAAACGAGGTTTCGGGGAGACAACGTACTTTAGATTCAGAAAGATCTATTCATAAAACATAAAATATCTTTTTATGTCCATTTTCGTTTTTGTTTCAGATGAAAAATCAATGGTACGGATATCTCCGTTACGACTTGACATTTCTGAAACCACAATTCATGTGTCTATGAAAACGCGAATAAAATGCTAAAAATTGTAACAGACATCTAGCATATTTTACAAGGCACAGGCAAGTTGCCTAATGATTATAAATGTGTACACATTGTAATTATTTTTTGTTATGAGTTAGGCCTATTATGAGTTTATTTGTTTCATAATCAGAAAAAAATTGCAAGCGATCACACGGGCGCCTCCCTATTACGCACCAATTCGTGCCTGCTATTTTTGCAATTTTAAATGAGCTTTTATTTTAATGTTGTTTTTTAATTTTGATATAAAATTCCGGTTTTATTAGTTTCATTTTTTTTCTTAATTTTAGACACATTTCTAGTTTTCAGTTGTATTTATTTATTTATTTATTTATTTTTTCAGTATAAGTTATTTAAACTGCAACGCAAAATTAAAGCATGCAAATATGGTAAATAAATTTCCCTCTCAACCTCAGATACATTGATGGTCCCTTTTCACAGTGCACCGGATTAGAACGAAATGATTAAGAAAACGATTATTTATTTTTGATAATTATTATTTAATTTCAATTAGGTTTTCCTAACTTTTGTTTCGTTTTTTTTTTTTTTGGACATTTCATTTTTCGACATTTCTTTTTCTTTTTTTTTCTTTGCCTAATTGACTTTATTTTCGTTAAATACAGTTCTTAATACAACATATAGTACCGTTTTAACATGTATACAATATTTCTTACATTTAAACAAGAATTTTAGAAGTAAAAATTAAATAGTAAAAAACCCAATGTGTCTTGTTTAGGTGACTGACACCACGTCTCTTTAATTTGCTTTGTATTAAATACAATTTTTAAACATACAAAAAAAAAAAAAAAAGTTTTATAGATTAAATAAAACATTTACCAAAGAAATGCAAGGCAGCAGCACTGAGAACTACTCCTGAAGAGAATACAAAATATCTGCACTCATTACAACCACTGTTGCGACTGTCCTGTCCTATTCTTCACCAGTCTAAATTCAAGACAGATGCAATTATAGTCTAAAACTGATTATTGACAAAATGATAACGGACCTCCAATTCGTTTATTATTAGTTGTTGTTGATCAAGATTAAAGGGATGTCGCTGTTATAAGAATTTATTTAAATTACTAATTTATGGATTAAAAAATTATGATCCCAAGCAGATTAAGAAAATATGATTAATTTATTTTACAAATATTAATAAATGAATAGACTGAATAACGTTTTGAGTCTGCAAAACAAAGTATAGGCTAAATTATTTTTAATGTTTAGTGACACGAAATAAAACAAAACGTGTAATGAAGAAAAATATTTAAACAAGTTTTTTATATAGCCTATATATACAGCCTGTGTGTAAACACTGGACCGACTATTGCTAATGGCAGAACAAAACAACAAAATGAATAAAACATAACTTCATTAAACATTCGACAAAAATGTTAAAGTCTTGTCAGTTATTGTTTTTAAAAACTTCCATAATCCACTTTAGAGTTTAAGTAGCCTATATTCAGCGAAAGACGGCCTAAATAAAATAATAAATAAAAATACATTTAGCCTAGTTCCACTCTAATAAGTGCATGCCCAGATCTCCGATTCTTCTAACCAAGTTTCAACCAATATCCGACGTTATGATTTCGATCAGATGCGTCGGCTGTATCGGTTGATAAGCCAACGTGATTTCGACGTTGAATCGACGTTTTATTTTCGACGTAATAACGTTCTGATAAACCGACCAAATAATGAACGTTGATTCAACATCGAAATTTGATTGACGACCGACACTGACCTTTACAACCAGAAATCGACGTTGAATCAACGTCAGCTTGCTGTCTGGGGAGCCAATGGATATCACACAAGCAACGTGAAAACTGCATATATTAAAGTGAAAGTAAAAACAGCGCTTTCAGCATCTAATGTGCACATTCTCTAAGAGACAATGATAGACGAATATACTTCATATGCTGATATTAATTTACTTCCCTAATATTTCTCTTCTGCAAAATAAAAAGAAACGTATTTTGTGTAGGCTAAGGGTTTTTGAAAGTCAGTTCTTGAAATAAAGCTCTTCATATTTATTGATGACTGTAGTGTTATTAGGGGTTAAGAAAGACTAATTATTTCAGGTGGTCTTAAATGTGGGGACTAAAAGGCAAGAATTGCGATGGAACTTTATAAGGTTATCCATTGAATAAATATGAGCGCTGCGCGTTTCAAAGTCAGCTGCGGCGCTGCTTTGTGTATCATTCTGACAGCGCCTCCTGCTGGAAGAGAATGATCTGACATTTTTTATCAGCTCGAACGTCTACTGTTGTCAAAAAGACCAATGTAAACAAATCAGTCAATGGTTTTAAGCACCAAACACGTAGAGTTGTAAATGTTATCTGATGGATCGACAAGATCATGTGTTATACAAATTTAAACAATTAAGGCAATAAAATATATGTTAATTAATATAATACTTGATTGACAATAATTGTTTAAATTAATATAAGAATTGATACTTTTGACTCTTGAAGGCTGGAATGTGAATTTTATAATTTAAGAAATCTTTTTTGTTTTGGGAAATCTGTATCTCAATTGTAAATCATGCTTTTTACAGTCATTTTAATAATTTATTTATTTATTAATTAAATTTTGTTCAGGTCTTTAAAAAAG
>NC_133361.1:102998608-103049826 GCF_049309525.1 Garra rufa
ATACACACATATATATATACACACACATACATACACACATACATCTAACTATAAATAATAATAATAATAATAATAGTAATATTAGGCGGGTATATGTATACACATACATACACATACTCACATATATATATATATATATACATACACCCAAGCCCATACACACACATATTCATATACGCATACCTGCACGCATATACACATAATTATTAATTGGTTAACCTTGCTGTTGTCCTCCACTTATCCCAAAAACACTCAAATATTAATATTCAAATTAACACAGATAGGTGATGATGCTTTTTAGGGGTTGGTCTCAGACAAAGAAGGTCAACAGATTTATGACTGTTGGAGGGTAAGGAGAGATGACCAAAAGGGGTGTAATTCATCTGTAGTACTGTAAAATGAACTGGAAAGATTTTCCATCGAAATGTAATCAATTAATAAATTCTTCCAGGATGCGATATGTATGGAACTTCTTGATTTCCAGTTCATGAGGATAG
Source organism: Garra rufa (assembly GCF_049309525.1). NCBI lineage: Eukaryota > Metazoa > Chordata > Actinopteri > Cypriniformes > Cyprinidae > Garra > Garra rufa. The sequence continues at coordinate 102,999,106 of NC_133361.1, forward strand.
TTTTCTTGGCGATAGCTAGTGCCACTAGGAGTAATTGACTGTTAACATTATTTAAACTGATTACAGATATATCGCCTAGTAAACAGAGTGATGGAGAAACTGGGATGTGACATCCCATAGTGATGGATAGTGATTCAATGACATTTTCCCAAAATATTTTAATTGGAGTACAATTCCAAAGGGCGTGTATATATGTGTCTGGGTTATTTTGGGTGCAATGTGAACATGTTTCTGAAGAGAATCCCATTTTAAACAATTTTTGTCCGGTTAGGTGAGATCTGTGAAGTACCTTGTACTGTATAAGTTGCAAATTGGGATTTTTTGTCATGAAATAGATATTTTTGCAAATCTGTGTCCAGAAATCAGCATCAGGAGTGATAGATAGGTCTGATTCCCATTTCGTATTTGGTAGACTTATTGTGTTGTCTGATTTTATTATTATTTTATATATTTTGGAGAGAAGCTTTTTTGAGGATGAAATATTAATTAATTCTAAAATCGATGGTGAAAGGTCAAGATTGACAGTCCGAATATTGATTTTTGATTGGATAGATGATTTGAGTTGTAGATATTCCAGAAAACTATCACTCCTGATGCCATATCTCTGGACCAAGTGTGAAAAGGAAGCCAGATTATTACTTTGAAAGATGTGCTGAAGTTGTGTGATGCCCTTCTCAGCCCATGTGCACATGTTAAGTGGCTTTTTATTAATTGTAAAATCTGGGTTATTCCAAATGGGGGTGAATTTAGATGATGCAAGTGGAGTGTTTGTTAACTGGTGAAATTTCCACCAGGCTGTCAGAGCTGTTGCTATAGTTGGTGATTTAAAACAGGAGTGTTTTTTGATTGTCTGAGTCATAAATGGTAAATCTGAAGTGCTAATGTCTTTACAAATTGTTTGCTCAATATCTAGCCATGTGCATTCTAATGTATTTGGGTGAATCCATTTATATATATATTGAAGCTGATTAGCCAGAAAGTAGAAGGTAGAAGTGTGGTGCTTCCAATCCTCCTTGTGTTTTGGGTTTCTGTAGAGTAGTCAATTTAATTCTAGGGGTCTTATTTTTCCAGTAAAATTTGGTAATGATTGAGTCCAGAGATTTAAACCAGATGAGGGTGGGTTGTATTGGAATCATTGAAAATAAGTAGTTTATTTTAGGGAGTATAGTCATTTTTATTGCTGATATTCTGCCCATAATGGATAGTGGTAAATTCATCCAACGTTGAAGATCGTCATTTATTTTCTTGAGTAATGGGGTGAAATTAAGACTAACTAGGTCTGACAGCCTAGGGGAAATATTAATACCTAAATATGTGATGTGATTGGTGCAGAAAGGGATAGGTGATATTTGAGATGTCACATCCAAGCTTTTATGGTTTAAAGAGAGAATAGATGATTTACTCCAGTTGACCGAGTATTCGGAAATATGAGAGAATGAATCAATAAGCTTAATTGTTTCTTGTAATGATGATGGAGGATCTTGTAAATATAATAGTATGTCATCTGCGTAAAGGCTGATTTTGTGCTGTATGTTTAATGTTTGAATTCCTTTAATGTAACTGTTTTGACGGATGGCTGCTGCCAGTGGTTCAATAAAAATGGTAAATAATGAGGGGGAAAGTGGGCATCCTTGTCTAGTACCCCGGTGCAGTGTGAAGCTACGTGATGTTAGTCCATTGGTGATAACAGTGGCTGAAGGTGATGTATATAAAATTTTGATCCAATTAATGAATGACTCCCCGAAACCAAACCTCTCTAATGTGGAAAACAGGAATTTCCAGTTTACCCTATCAAATGCCTTCTCTGCGTCTAAAGTGACTATGATGGTTTTTTCTTTATGATTTGAAGAATAATGCATTAAGTCGAATAGTCTGCGTGTATTGGTGGATGCTAGTCTTCCTTTAATGAAACCGGTTTGATCTGGATGTATTATAGATGATATGACCTTTTCCAATTCTGTAGGCTAATACTTTAGTGATGATTTTAATGTCAGCATTGATCAGAGAGATGGGACGGTAGCTTGATGGTAATTTGGGATCTTTATTTGGTTTGAGGAGAAGTGAAATTGTAGCTGTATTCATGCTTGTTGGTAGTTTTAATTTTTGTTGTGACTCAATTAACATTCTGAAAAAGAGTGGTGATAAAGTGGACCAAAAGTGTTTGTAGAATTCAGCAGGGAATCCATCAGGACCTGGTGCTTTATTATTAGGCATATGTTGCAATGCTGTATGAAGTTCATGTTGTGTTATGGGAGATTCAAGGCTATTTTTTTGGTGTTCATTCAGTTGTGGCAGAGTGATACTATTGAGAAAAGAGTTGATGTCATTCTGATTTGGGTCTTTTTCTGCTGAGTATAATTTGCTGTAGAAATTTTGAAAGATATGATTGATTTCATCTGGTGAGTTGGTAGATTTCCCTGCTGAGTCTGTAATAACTGAAATGGTTGCTTTTTCCTTGTTTTGTTTAAGTTGATTTGCCAAATATTTGCCAGATTTGTTACTATGATGAAATTCTTCTTGCCTAAGCCTATGAATCAAAAATTGAGTGTGTTTGTTAATTATTGAATTTAGTTTTAATTTGTATTCTCTTAATTTGTTTTGCGTTTCTTCTGTTGGATTGTTTATATTGATATTTTGAAGTTGTTTTATTTTTTGTTCCAATTCTGCTTCTTGTTCTTTTTCCTTTTTTTTTTTGTAAACGGAATATGAAATTATTTTCCCTCTAAGTACTGCTTTTCCTGTTTCCCACAAAAGGGAGGGAGATGATTCAGAGAAGTCATTCATTTCTAGAAAGAAAGCCCACTCCCTTTTAAAATAACTGTCAAAATCTGGATCTTTCAGGAGAGATATGTTAAACCGCCATCTGGTAATAGGGTTATGAGATTCAGTTCTGTTCCATTTTAATGTTACTGGGGCATGGTCACTAATGACAATAGGATGGATTTTTGATTCTGAAATATTTGATAAGAGAGAATTACTAGTGAGAAAAAAATCAATACGGGAATATGTATGATGGACCGGTGAGAAAAACGAGTATTCTTTAACATTTGGATGTTGTAATCGCCAACTATCGCCAAGACCAAAATCACTCATGAACTGTTTTATGATTTCTGCTGACTGGCAAAGGCGTCTATTACTTGAATTATTTGATCGGTCTATTGCTGGGTTAAGAACTGTATTGAAATCCCCTGCTATTATGACTGGACAATTAGAAAGATTTGAAATGGTGGAAAAGAAGTTTTAAAAAAAAGATGGGTCGTCTGAGTTTGGGCCATATAGATTGCCAATTGTAACTGGTCTATTATTGATTGAGATGTTTATGATAATAAATCGTCCCTCTGGGTCTATAACAGTGGTATTATGAACAAATGGGATTTTTTTATTTATTAGAATGCATACTCCTCTTTGTTTTGTATTGTAGTGAGCTGAGAATAACTGATTGTATTCGGATGATTTGATTTTATCTTGATCTGAATCTGATAGATGTGTTTCCTGTAAAAGGCATATGTCAGCTTGTAGTTTATTTAAGTGATTCAAGACTTTGACCTTCTTTGATTGAGAGCCAATTCCACGGACATTCCAGGTTAGAAAATTGATAGACATGTTATGAAATTTAAATTACTGTAAAGATGTATGAGTGGTGTGTGTAGCTGAGTGTGCATATAATAGAGTGTATACATTTACCGTGTGTACATGTGTGTGCATGACATTTTGATGTTGTTGACAAGCTAATGTAACTGAAGAAACCCAAATGACAGTGTGTATGTAGCAAAATAACAACAACAACAACAACAACAACAACAACAACAGCAGCAAAACAAAGACCATAAAAAAAAAAACAAAAAAAAAAACTGTGAGATAAGGTAAATAGGTTCGGGGGGGCGTGAGATCTAGGTGCAATATATATTACATTAAATGATATAAAATGAAAGGTGGAGACTGATGGAAGGAGAAGAGGGAGGAGGAGGAGGAGAAGGAAGAGAGAGGGATACTGGGGAGTGAGGTAAGGATAGATTATTTATAATCATCAGTTATTTGCTAGTTCTGAAATGGGGATGAAAAAAAAGAAAAGAAAGAGGAAAAAAAAAAAAAAAAAAAATCAGAAGAGCCAGGGAGTAATGCCTCTGTCACGATATAACTGTCCATTTATGTAAAGTTTGTCCACAGAGATGATTGCCTTTTTTCCTTCATTCATCATTTGTTTTCTGATTGGGAAGAGGTGTTTGCGACGTTCCAGTATGTCCCTTGGGTATTGATCATTGAGTCCGTAGTTTGTGCCTTTGAGTTGTTTGCCTTGCCTCTGAACCAGTTCTTTTTGTTTGTAATGTTCGAATTTTGCGATGATTGGACGTGGGCGATTGTTATTGTTTTGAGATCTGATCCGATGCACGCGGTGAAAAGTGATGTTCTGTACAGTATCGGCTGGTAACTTGAGTTGTTTAATCATGAAGTCCTTTACTGATTTTTCGGGATCGTCTGGGGTTTGTTCCGGGATGCCTGTAAAAACTAAATTGTCCCTCATGCTACGTGATTGTAAGTCCAGAATGCTTTCTTTCATCGCTTTGTTTTGTGAAACCACGGAGGTGAGTTCGGCTGTAAGAGTGTGAACGGAGTCCTTTAAAAAGTTATTTTCCTTGGTGAGAGTGTCTATCTGTTCTTGACTGAATTCTAAACTGTGCCGTAGTTCTTGAAAATCCTTATGTATTACTTCTATTAGCGCGATCCTTGCATCGAGTCCGGAAAGTTTATTTTCAATGGAGAGTAAAATGTCGCTTACCTCAGTGCAGCACGGCGGTTTTGGTGATGTGGATGGTGTACCTGTGCTGGAAAGTGAGCTGGGACGGGGTCTCTTGTAGTTTGGAGTGAGGTTGCCTTTACTTTTTTTGTTGTCATCTGCGTTATCCTTGTTCATGGTGCTGTAAAGTTTGTTATAGTGCGTGTCGATGTATTCCTCAAGGTAATCCAGATTGCAAAAACGTTATGGTCCAGTTTAGAAACGGGATGTAAATACGGTATGGTCCGGTTTTCAAAACGGGAGAGAAAGGAAAAAAAAAAAAAGAGAGATAGAGGGAGAAGAACGACCAAAAAAGAGAGAGGGGAAAAAGTTGTTTGCTGAATGTCTAGCAGCAGTGGGCCGCCATCTTAGATTATGCACCTGGTCTCGTAGATTCTCGCGTTACTCAGCCATCAACTCCGCCTCAGCCATCCAATGTGAACGTCCTCAGTGTGAAAAGATGGATCTTAAAATCATCCAGGAAAGTTTTCTTTAGCCAGGTTAGTTTTCGTTCCCCTAACCTAAAGGGAATGTTATAGTTACGTAAAGAAAACTTTCCTGGCCAACCAATAGGGAACGTTCTATTTATGTTCCTAGAAGGTTCCCAGAACGTTCTCCTAAACTCTTCACTCCAGTACCGCTTCTGTACGTCAGCACTCCCGTGTCCCGAAGTAAGCGGCATGGAAGGCGGACAGATGTGAATCATTAAAAACGATTAACATTTATTTGACTTTAACTAGCATAACATCACATTTGTTTCTTACCGCTGAATTAACGATGATGTGCTTCCCTCTTCTGGTCACTAAACGAAAAGTCTTGGTTAACATTATGTTTCTTCAGTAAGACGTGTCAAATATCCCTAAAATAATAATATTTACTCTTGTATATATATTAGTTAAAAGTAATTATTCATAAAAGAGATCAATCAACAAACGTTAGTCAGTCAGTTAAACGAAATGACCGTTATTTTTTAAATTACGCGAGCGCGCCACTTTATGTTGACGACAGGAGAAAGCGCATGATGGAGTAAAGAAATTAACAGTGTTTATAATTTGATTTTCAGACACTTAACCTTGGCTTAATTTAACTATAAAATCAAAATTATATTATCATTATAATGCGGGTTAAACACTTTGATGTCATTTATTATTTCGGACATAAGGTTCTAGTTTGATTATAATGAAAAAAATACATTTTAAAATGAGAAAAAATCTAAGTCATCTGCAAAGTTTTAATATTTTTAAATGGTAATGACGTTCTGGGAACGTTCTCTCTAGGTTATAAAAATAAAACTTAAAAATAACCTGCAGGGAGCAATCTGGGAAGGTTCTTTTTAGGTTATTCAATAAAAACTAAAAATAACCTGTAGGGAAAGTTCTTTATAGTTTATTAAAAAAAAAAACTACATTATACTGTACAAAAGTAATACAAGACTAATATTGTTCTGTTACATGTTACACCATACTTTTATTTTGACAGGTTGCCGTGAAGTTTCTGTATCTGTGTCCAAATTCAGGGTCTGCATCCTCCTTAGGATCCTTCCTACCCGGTTGAAGGAGGAAGGGTCCTCCGAAGACCGCAAAACCTGGAAGTAGGAGTCTGTGAATTTGGACAGCCTACCCTTCTTTCAGTTCCCTCTCTTCCCCGTTGCTCATATCGTGTCGCCTAGCAACCGTGACAGCGCTAAGCAAGAAGTAAGGTTATCTGTACTGCACAAAACAAAAGAGCTGCTCTATCGTCCCTAAAAGCGTTAAAAACAGCTTCAATCACTAACAAGAATTAGCTGTGTGTAAGGGGATATTCACACAGGCAGTAAGAAAGAAGCCAGTTTACGAAAGTGACATACAAATGTAAAAAAAAAATAAGCTTAACGCTAAAACCAAAGGCCTAACTAGACAACCGCTATAACAAAAAACACCAAGAAACGCCAGTTTTTTTTAAAACTTACATCATTACTACCGTTCGATTTGTTCGCTATTATTTGAAAATTCTGGAAGCGCTCTGCCGAAAGGAATTATGGGATTGGTAGGACAGGAAAGGATCCACCAGACCCATCCTTCAAATTCGGGAAAAAGGAGGACGTATTTGTGGGCCGCATTTGAAGGATCCCATGAATTTGGACAGCCTTCGTCGCGGTGCTGTGACGTAACATCCTTCAAATGAATCCTCCGAAGGATGTAGACCCTGAATTTGGACACAGCCAGCGTGTACCAAGTGTGCCGTAGGTGTCCTGAAAAGTGAAGCCAAAAGTTTTCGATCGCCCCCTGGTGGCTGGCTGCAGTATAGGTCATAAACCCCGCCCTCTCCATGTAATCTAATGGGACGTAAGCCAAAATAAATAATCGAATTACACTTCAAATCATTTTTTTCCAAAGATGGTTTTCCATCGTTTTTCTAATAATTTCTTTTTTAAGTTGTTATTTGATGCTATGAAAACGGGGTTTGGTGTCTCATAATCATAAACAAACAGAGGTTTACTATTAAAATCAAACAAAACCAAAGGCCTAACTTTGGGTTTGGGTTTGCGGGAGTTAAGGCGGGGCTTTGATAGCGCGGCTCCGCCTCACGACACTACTGCGCATGCTCTGGCTTCAAACGAATCTCTACTGCGCATGCTCTGGCTCCAAAAGATGTCATTTCCCCCAAGATGGTAGCGGCCATATTGAGTTGTTTTGGATTCACTTTTCTATATGAAATGAAGCGGAGATGCGTTGTCCATCTTTATTACAGTCTATCGTGTGTACAGTATGATATGATGCTAGTTCTCTCAAATGAAACGCTAAAAGTGACACTCACAAGAGCTTTGGAGATTGAGTTTATCTGTTCATGTGAGATGCAATGGCCAAAAAAAGTAAAAAAAAAAAAAGTAAAAAAAAATAATTTACGTGGCATTTCGCACTATAGTAGATTTGCTTTTTATGAATGGAGTCCGCGATCCAGTCCGTGTTTTTTTTTTTAGCGGAGGAGACATTGTAAAAGCGTGACCATGTAGAGACAGAAATGACATGTTTTCGTGTAAATAAGATAAACAACATAAGGCTAGTTCGTTTGTTTGACAAAAGAACAATGTAAAGACCTGTTCCATAGGAAAGATAACCTAAAATGACTTTTATTGTGCTCTGGCACTTTGTCGAAAATAAAATGAACTTGACGTTCAAGGGGGGCGCCCCCCTAAGATAATGGTAGGGGAAACACTGAACTACTCTCTGACTGTCTTACTAGTGCACTGACTACTGAACTAGGAGCTGATTGAAAAGCACCCAGAGATTGTGTTTGCATTGATTTTTCTTTCTATTAATTATTCTCATCTGAAACAGGAAAAAGTGTTCAAACACACAGAAAAACTCCTGGAGAATCAACAGAGATCCATGTGACACACTATTATAAAGGTGGTGTTTATTAACCCCCTGGGGTCCAAACACGCGTATACGCGTTTTGTGGCAGTTTCCCAAAAGGAACTTCAATTAATCGGTCATCTCTGATTGTACAGATAAAAGCAGTACATCAATCGAATCTTTAAAGGGTCTACTTTTATTTGTATATACTCACAAAACCAAAAAAAATTGTGATTTTACAAAATAAAGAAAACAAAAAGGGTGTGCTGTCTGCCGCGTTGATCTCCGTGATCTTCATTCAGAAACGCGTCATTAAAATAGACTATAACTCAGCCAATACACAACACAGAGACATGAGCAATATGTCTAGAGAAAGCTTGATATCTATACTTTCAAATAAAGTAATGTTTATTGAAATCAAATATTCTGTGATAAAGTAATCCGTATGAAACCAACACGATGTCCAGTCTCTCTTGTCTGCTTCATTAGTTTTAATTAGATCACGCCCAAGAGCGATTCGATCTTTTCATATTCAAATCGTCCACGTGAGGGCGCCGCGCCAAAAGTAGACGCCCACATCACAGTAAACAAAGGAGAAAGCAGTTTCTTTTCTTTCAAGTTAGTCCTTTCTGGAAGAAGACGGGCTGTCAGGAATAAAACTTACTTCAGAAGATGAACATTAAATGAGACATGGCGTGAACCAGCAGATGAGATATTTACACAAGTAAGTTTTTTTCTTTTATATTTGTAAGTTGTTACTGTGACAGAATGTGCACACATTTTACCAGTTAAGACTTTTTGCCAACTGTATTTCCTGATTACAGCAAGTGAAACATTATAAAGTATGTTTCATTTCACTGCATCTAAATGTCTCATGATGACAGGATGTTTCAACTTTGGTCGAAAAACGCGCTGCCGCATTTGAGGCACGCTTTTGTAATAACTCCGAAAAGAATGTAAAATTCTCCGTCAGTTTTGATCGTACAAATACAACCAATACATCATTCGAAACTGTAGAGGGTATATTTTTATTTGTATACACTGTGCTTTTATGAAAATAAGAAAACAGTCAGGGCACGCGCTCTGCCTTCACTGTCTCTGTTATATCTTTTCACAGACACATAAATGAAACTAACGTGCATGAAACCTAAATCTAAGTGATTACGTGCCTCACAGACATAATGCATTTACTTGTAGAAAGCTTGAAATGTTTACTTTTACATAAACCAATTCAAATAAAAAACTACTATTCTCTTTTTAAGTAATCTGTATGAAAGGTAGAAGATGTATGGTTTCTCCTGTATCACTTCATTACAAACCTTACACCTGTATTTATCTCACACTGTTTTATTTGCACCTAACTGTTATACGCCTATGCTATACACTACCAGTCAAAGGTACTTTTTTAAAGAAAAATAATGATCTAATTTTGTGAAATAGGTTTACTATGTAAAAAAAACTGCTCACTTAAAAAAAAAAAAAAAACTTTTAATAATAAAAAGTTTGGCTGGTAGTGTATGTGTTTTCTCCATGTTAGCTCTGTCTTTGTCAGATCATTGTGTTGCTCACATCTACTTGTTTTCTTTGCAGTTTCTGCTGTTCCCCGTTTTCCTGTGTTCAAGTTTCCTGCAAGTGATTTGGATATTGCACCCTCGACATCTTGACTTCTGTGTTTATTACTTTTGTTCCTAATTAAAAGTTTAACTGCACTCACAAGTGAAAGACAAGTTATTTTGTGTGATAGTTAAATATATTCAAAATACGCTTCAAACTAAATATATATTTATTTTGTCCTTTCATTTTTCCTTTATTCTTTCTGTTGTTTCCTCTCAGTCAACATCCGACTGAATGGCTCATTATGCGGCTCATTATGCAGGTCTTTGTCTTCTCAGGTGTAAATCACAGCATTATTCATGATCATTCACGCCTTCTCGCATACAGCCATTCTAAACAAAAAGTGTCTTCAAAAATTTAAATCTATATACTGTTTTGTGAAAACAAGTGAACTAGATGATTTTCACATCATTTGGTAGAAAAAAACCAAGCCTACCACATCCAATTCTCGAAAGTCCCGAGAATAAATATTCTGTATGTGTTAGATGACCTTATTTCAGTGACTTCAAAAATTTAGTTTTTCAAAATGCACGCATAAACATTGTTTTCTCAAAAACTTAAAAGTGTACATTCATGTTGCTTACATATTTCTGTAGTCCAATTTGTGCTAAATACAATGTATTTAGATTTAGGATATTAATATGTTTTTAACATACTGAAAAAAGCACAAATGTCAAGGCATGTCAAAACTTCTTCAGGGCCCCAAAACACCCTTGGGCCCCAGAGGGTTAAAGAGGAGAGTGAAGACATGAAGATTGAAGAAGCATTCATAGTCGAACATGAAGATACTGAGGAACAAACAAAGATGGCCTGTATTAAAGAGGAGAGTGAAGACATGAAGATTGAAGAAACATTCATCAAACATGAAGATACTGAGGAACAAACAAAGATGGTGTTTATCAAAGAAGAGACTGAAGACATGAAGATTGAAGAAGCATTCATAGTCGAACATGTAGATACTGAGGAACAAACAAAGATGGCGTTTATTAAAAAGGAGAGTGAAGACATGAAGATTGAAGAAGCATTCATAGAGAAACATGAAGATACTGAGGAACAAACAGGTTGGTTTTTATTCTCAAACCTGAAGTCACTACAAAAATGAATGATATTTATGAATGTCACACGAGTGTAGAAATGTTTTGAGATCAAGTGTTGAGATCAAATACTAATGCTGCCTTCAAGTGCAACTGAGAAGATCTTGCTTTCACATTGGCCATTTGTTATTATGAGTTGTAACAATAATATGGAATTAACCTAAACCAAAATTATATTTTTTTCTGTAACATTAAACCTAGTGTCTGCCTCTAATATTAAAACCATTGATTTCTAGCACTTTGGCTACTTACGCAAAAGTACTAACAAAGCAAACCTTGAAATGTTAGTAATCACATTTGGCTACTGCATGCTGTCTACATTTGTTAATTTAAAGTATTTGGTAAGCAAATAAACAAGTAAACACTTAGGCTACGTCTAAATTAATCTGGATACAATTGAAAACAGCCTTTTAGTGTTAAAATATTCTCTATCCACACTAGCATTTTCTAAAAGTTTCTCATCCACACTGAAATGTCAGAAAGCTTTAAATTCGCTTATTCAAATGGAACAGATTACACTTTTTCATGCATTTCTTCTAGTAAGATCATTTCATTTACCTTTTTTTTTGTAGAACAAGACAACGTTAGCCTGGAAAAATCCAGACCCTAATCTATTAAGATTAAGGGTCTGGGATCGAGCAATGAAAACTGCCTAATTCGAGGGGCGGCACCAAGCGTGCATTTTGAAACTTTGCACGCAATTGGATAATGCCACGACCAATCACAACAATACACGCTTAGCTACCAGCAGAGATAAATAATGTTTCATAGACCTTTCTCACAACTTCCGTATTTTGCACCGGAAATACGTAATTGCTGTGTAAACCTATTTCCGCCCCGGTATGCCGGTAACCAGTTAAACAACGTGAAAAACGCTTAACGTGGCTTAATGTATGTAAAAAACGACCAGGAAACCCCAAGTTTCTGTCAAACCTTACGTGGAACAAACATTAGGTTACTTGCGTAACCCCGGTTCTCTGAGAACAGAGCGAGGTATCTCACTATGGGAACGCCCCCAGGCGTGATAGACTATGGAAGCACCAATTACACCACGTCTGTCCGGAGGATAGACCAATCACAGCTCATACAAGGAGCCCACCCCTCTCCCTATATATACAGCTGTGATCCCCAAAAACGGCATTCTAAGCACACTCTTCCCCCGTGTTATGCGAGAAGGGAAGCCTGGTGAGATACCTCGCTCTGTTCTCAGAGAACCGGGGTTACGCAAGTAACCTAATGTTCTCTTTCAAACAATCGCTCGGTATCTCACTATGGGAATGATATAGCCAACTCCCGTAACGCATGCTTTCCGAAGCCGCCTGAACAGACTCGAAAAGGGAAGACAAGACTTTAGTCCTCCAAAGAGCCAACTCTAAGAACTGCATGAGCCAATGAAGGCGCAGTGACATCAAGACGGTAAAATCTGATAAATGTATGGGGTGAAGACCAACTAGCCGCCGCACAAATATCTCCCACCGAAATCCCCTTGAACAGGGCCCATGAGGTAGAAATACCTCGCGTGGAATGTGCATGAAGGCCCTCTGGGGCCTGAAGACCCATAGATGTATAGGCTAGTTCGATCGCCTCGACCATCCAATGGGAGAGGCGCTGCGAGGAGATCGGCTTACCCTTACAATGAGTGGCCCATGAAACCAATAATTGATCGTTTTTCCTGAACGACTGTGTCCTGTTTACATAAAAGCGTAACGCTCGTACAGGACACAAAGTGTGTAATTTCCTCTCCTCCTCTGAAGAAAAAGGAGGAGGGTGGAAAGCACGTAACTCCAAAGCAGAGCAGTTATAAGCTGAATCACTGACTTTGGGAACAAAAGCTGGGTTTGGCAGCAGTGTAACTTTGCTGTCATCCGGACTAAATTTTAGACATGCTTGATGAACCGATAAGGCATGTAACTCCCCCACTATTTGTTGGTTCATTGATATTATGTTTTTGTTTTCCCGCGCCCTTGGCATGGAGCCTGGATGCGACTGGGAATTTTTTATTAGTTGTGAACCCAGGGGCTGAAGTGATTTGTGACAATTCACTCGAGAACTTGTGCTTGAACTCATCTGACCACATAACTTCGGTGGCCGCGTTCTCGGCACTTGAACTTGCGGGATTTCTGTTAAAAATCCACGAAACCTTGTGTGTTTCGGGGAAACTGAACCGGCCCGAACACAACTTAGAGACGTTTCTCCGCTCAAACTCCACCTCCTCCGCTTCTTTGCGGGTGGGGGAACCGACATGGTGGACTCGGGAGAGGACATCGCAGGAAACCCTAGGTGCTGCCCGTCCCTCCTCTGCGGAGATTGCGTCCTAGGTATCCCTCCTCTTTTTACTAGAAGGGTTAGCGGACTTGGACTTTGCAGCCGCTGCCGCGAATGACTGCTTTCCCCATGGCTTGACGTTTGAAGCAGCGGGGGGGCGGGCCGACTGCTCTGTGCTCGGGGTTTTCGCAGTTCTGGACGCGTTCACAAACCTCCTGTTCTGCGTCGGAGGAACCGGCCGAGGGGGAACAGGAGGGCGGGAAGCTCTTTTGCGTGGCAGACAGATGTCAAATGCTTCCCCTTCCTTCTTCTGGAGATCGCACCTCTGTCTCATCGCCGCGACAGCCGGGCCAAACAGCCCACTCGAGTCCACAGGAGCGTCAAGAAAATCTAATTTCTCTCTGTCCCCGATGCTCGATAGATTTAACCACAGCGATCTCTCGCCTGCGACGGAAAGAGCCATGGTACGGCCGCAGCTTTGCACCGCGCCCCGTGAGGTGCGCAGGTTGAGATCTGTTATGTTACAGATCTCCTCCCAAACCGTCGGGTTTGGGTTACCGGCATCGAGCTGTGTGCCCAGCTCCTCCAGTAACTCCGCTTGATAAGCCGTCAACAATGAAGTGACGTTGAGCGCTCTCACCGCTAGCGCCGAAGATTTATACATCTTTTGATACATGGAAGCGGTGAAGCGTTCCATTTTCCCAGGGAGGGAGGGGCTGGCCGATGAGAGAGTAGTCCGCCTGTTTGGATGCAGGTGGTGGGCCACTGACTGCTCGACCGTGGGCGGGTTAGAAAGCCCGAGCCCCTCCATCTCATTTACATCAAGAGATGAGTAGCCCTTGACGGGCACGCGATGGGAAAAAGGTTTATCCCATGAGCGCTTCATCTCTGCTATGCACGCCGGCAAAGCAGGGAGCAGTTGTTTCGCCGGGGGAAGGCGGGAAGGGAGCCTCTTACCGTCATAAATATCACGCTTAACTCCCGGATCCCCGGGAGTTACAGGCCACGGGATGTCAAGCTTAGCTGCTGCACGCTTGCAAACCTCAACTAAGTCGCAATCTCCCACTGCCGACGCCATATCACCACTTAGCGCGCTCACTGGCCTGGATGCTTGGGCTGCAGACAGGATAGCATCATCCTCCTCATCATCCGGCTCTTCTCGCAGAAGGCGAGCTAACATCTCCTCGTCTTCTTCTTCATCCCCTTCGATCTCGTTGCCCTCCGCCAGCAGCTGCTGGTCGAAAAGCGGCGTAAACTCAGGGGATTCTGAATCCATAATATCCCCCCAGGAAGGAGTATCCTGTAGGGGAGAGGGTTGAGCCCCTTTCGCTGAAGAAGGAACAGCGGAGAGAACCGGATACTCTTTGGAAGATGCAGCCACCCGAAGCCGCCGCTCTAGAACCCTGGCCGGCATTACGCGACAGTGCGAACAGCTGTCTGTATCTGCCAACGCAGCTTGGGCATGCTTGACACCCATGCATGCGATACACATCGGGTGCGAATCCCGGCCCGAGATCATGAACCCACACGCTGCCGGGCATGAGCGTGACGGGGCCTCCTTCCCTTTCTCCGCCGCAACCTTGGACACGGACATGGTAAGAAGGAAAATTCAGTATTTGGCTATTAGCAAAGGAGCTCTGTAACGAGCAAGAACCCACAACAGGTTTTCTCTTTGCAGATGCGCTCAGTGACGAGCAGAGAATCCGCAACAGATTCTTCCCGTTGGACTGCACTGCGTTTGGCAACGTCAACCTTGACGGTACGTTTGTAAACTGAAGCAGCGCAGCCTAGGTGCTAAAGGAAAGTCTTCACGGGGAAGAGAACAAGAATGCCGTTTTTGGGGATCACAGCTGTATATATAGGGAGAGGGGTGGGCTCCTTGTATGAGCTGTGATTGGTCTATCCTCCGGACAGACGTGGTGTAATTGGTGCTTCCATAGTCTATCACGCCTGGGGGCGTTCCCATAGTGAGATACCGAGCGATTGTTTGAAAGAGAACATTAACTACTATCAAAAGAACGAGCCCTTATTCCACAGATAAAGTGAATAATATCACGTTAAGCGTTTTCTCCCCCATAGAAGCCCATTATAAGGAAACAGCTTAACGTGGTTTACATACCTCAACAGCGACCAGGGAAAACCAAACTTATGTTAAATTTTACTTATAATAAATACTTGCTGCTGTCAAAAGAACGAGCTCTTATTCAGCATATAAAGTGATCGCCCCCCATAGAAGTCCATTATAACAAACCATGTTAAGCTTTTTACTTAATGGAGTTCTATAGGGAGAAAATCGTGATATTATTCACTTTATATGCTGAATAAGAGCTCATTCTTTTGACAGCAGAAAGTGTTTATTATAAGTAAAATTTTAAGCTACGTTAAGCTTTTTTTTTTGTATAATGGACTTCTATGGGGGGCGATCACTTTATATGCTGAATGAGAGCTCGTTCTTTTGAGAACAGAAAGTGTTTATTATAAGTGAAATTTAACAGAAGTTTGGTCTTCCCTGGTCGCTGTTAAGGTAAGTTAAACCAAGCTGTTTCCTTATAATGGGCTTCTATGGGGGAGAAAACGCTTAACGTGATATTATGCACTTTATCTGTGGAATAAGGGCTCGTTCTTTTGATAGTAGTTAATGTTTGTTACAAGTAAGGTATGACAGAAATTTGGGGTTTCCTGGTCGTTTTTTACGTATGTTAAGCCACGTTAAGCGTTTTAGAACGTCCCGGATAAACTCTTAGTGGAAAAATGTATATCCTTTATCCAATTTGTTCCTCTTTGTGACGGAGTTTTCCTACACGACTCTTATCAGGTCGGCAAAAGTTATCTTTGGCAAACCAGCGAGGGAAGTTGTGTAGTCTCTCTCCATTTTAATTTTAAATTACCCGGCTTTCTGCTGTGTTGACATTACACAGGAAGTCTGCATACCCTGCGATTGCGTATTTCCGGTTTGTGTGAAAAAAGTCTATTAACAAAGTTCGGGAGAAGGTGTCAGATGCTTAGCGTAAACATCACAAGTCAATTAGCGCCATAGCTTTAAATACAGCTGACTCACCTCAATTCACTCGATGGTTTATCAGTAACCCTCCACCAACCCATCTCATCACTCCGAGTTCTCGCTACTCCTATTGGAGGGTAACGTACTCTGGGTTCGGGCCACTCCCGAGCTCGGAGCCCTTCACCGGACAGCACGCCAAACGTGCACTACTATTCTCCGGCTAATTATATGTAAGCGTGAACTCGTGAACTGATAGATTAAACTCTTGCCGTATCCAGTCGGCAAAACAGCAAAAACGTCCTTCTTGCAAAGGAACGATTCGAGTTTTCGATTTTCTGTTTCTCTTTTATATGGAAAGCCAAGTCTAACTCGTTCATTGTAGCGGCCAAAGCCGTTTCAAACAACTTGTTGTTCATCTGTAGCGACAGCGATCTTTCAAAGTTTACTACATGATTCGGACGTCGCAGTGCTGTCATCATCAGTTTAGCTCGCCTCTGTCCTGCCTACATCAGATACACCGATTTGATTGGTTCCCACAATTGCTTACGTATTGCAGTAACCTGCACCATTGCTCGATGCCAGAGTGTCTTGCAGAGACAATTCAAATTGTGCTCTCGCGAGACCTCTGGATTTCCAGGGTAAGACAACGTAGGACATACAGAAAAACAGTACAAAATAGGAGAAAAGAGCTGTAATATAAAGTATGTGTATATACATATATAGATAAGTATAAATAAAATATACAGCAAGTCTGACAATAAAACAAACACAAAATAAGCCAAAACAAAAGCATTAACATTGAAGTTAAATTCTGATGTAATTATGTGAGGTGTAAGATTGTAATGCATAAGATGTACACCTTGATATCTTGTAAATGTATAAAGTTAAAAAAGGGAATAAGTAGGAAGATTAGGAAAAAGGGAAAGAAGAAGGAACAAAATATATAAACTAAATAACCAGATAAAGAGAGGAAATGAAGAAAATAATTCAAATAATATCAATATAATCAAGTAAATAAATAGATGAACACTGTTCAGGAGGCATCAGAGAGGAGCGGTAGGTCATTCTTACACCAAGATACTGTATTTTAAGATGTGAACGGTATAAACCAGTGGTTCTCAAACTGGGGTATGAAAAACAAAAGCTGAGCTTTGGCATTAATTTAATTCTAGCCCAACTTAAGGTTAAGGTGATGAGTTGGCTTAAGTGGTGTTTCCCATACATGGATAAATTTGTGACGACTTGCCACAATATCAAAACTGGCCGCCACAAATAGATTTTCCAAAAGGCTTTGGCTTTGTGAAACAGGCCTTAGTGTGGACCAGGCCTAAAAGATAGAATGGTAAATTACTTTTTGTGGAAAACTTCATACTTATTGGTTTGAACTACTGTTATATGTATCTACATGTAAGGGATAATGTACAGGCAGCCGGTAGTTATCGCAGAAATAAGCCCCGACAGTATCACACTGAAGGGGCTTATTTCGCGATAACTACAGGCTGCCTGTACATTATCCCGCTTATTACACGGCTACTTGCCACATAAGGAAAAAAACTGGACATGAATATGAATTTGAAATCTTTTATTGGCATATTGTTTTAAATTAACATTTTTATCCTTCCGCAAAACAATATAGTACCACATGACTAACATTCAAAGTCAAACTATGTACGTTAGTAAGACAATTTAAATAGATTAATGTCGAAATTTTCCATTGTTAATTGTGGTTGTCCAGTGTTTGTCACAAGATGGCGCCAAACGGTAATCTTTGTTGGCACGGAGGGATTTTAAACATACAAGTAGTACCGGCTATGCGTTATTACTTTGGAGCGGTGATTATTTGAAAGGAACGAACCTGCAAATGTCTCAATTGTCCAATCAGAATCAAGCATTCCAAAGAGCCGTGTAATAAGTTGTGATGTTAACTGCTTTGTGCCATTAAACTGGGGTTAACTTTTATCTCTTTGTTTTTCCAACTTAGACCTAACAGCGCTGAAAGAGGAGAGAGAAGTACTGAATGAAACTGAAGAGAAAGACCAGTTTGAGAATCTTCATGATTTTGTATCTGGAGAAAAATCTTTTTGTTCCTTAGAGTCTGAAAAGATTTCTAAACAAAAAACAGCTCAAAAGACAGGAACTATGAGTATTTTCACTTGCTGTCAGTGTGGAAAGAGTTTCAAACAACAAGGACACCTTAAAAGGCACATGAGAATTCACACTGAAGAGAAGCCTTACTCATGCAAACAGTGTGGAAACAGTTTCAGTCAAAAAGGAAGCCTTGACAACCACATGAAAATTCACAATAAAGAGAAGCCTAACAGTGTTTCAAACAAAATGTATAGAACAGACAGTTCCGGTCCTTGATTCTGATTGGCCACTATCAAAGCTGTTGTAAATTACTCTACGAATATACACCTCTTTGTTTCTCTGCAACCAGATTGTTGCAACTACAATTACAGTTGAGGTCAAAAGTTTACATCCCCCTTTCAGAATCTGCAAAATGTTCCCTTGTCAAAACAATCCTAAAGAATTCCAATAAGAATCCTATAAAGGGCTCCTACAATGATATAAAATCTAATTCACATTTTAGAGCACTGTGTTTTGTCCATGGTACACTTTACCTTGTCAACTAGCTATATTGTGTTTGACTGAGCTTACTGCATAAACATGCAAGGAATGACATGGACTATGGACAATGTGTTTGCTCTGTCTACAATGTAAGAACTTCACATTTGTATATCATGAATTGAAGGGAGATCTCACAGGAAGTGCACTGTTTTTTGATTGAAGCACAATGAAGGATACTGTTAGCATTTCAACATCAGTGTGCATGGATTTAATTTGCGCCTGTCAGTTAATTGCCCACTTCTACCACCAATATTGCGGCTTTGTGAAAGGCTACAACCGCTTCTCTGGTAATTTTAATATAGTATAGGCATAACATACTCAACTCACATCCCTGACAGACAAAAATCTACTCAATATCCATCAAGACACAAAATACTCATCTAAAAATGGCCTCATATTGACAGATATTGCATTGCCAGAAGTTAACAACATTTACTCAAAACTTTAACTGACCACTGGTAAGGTCTGTTGAGAACACAGCAGGTGACACCTCCTGGTGCTGAACACCAACTTCTCCAAACTCCTCTTTCGCAGAAGTGCCACATTGACCTCCGACACAACGCACCTAAAAAAGAACACCAAAATGCAAAGATGAACAGACATCAACTGGTACTGTGTCCATTTTACCTAAGAGGGACACCCTCACTCAACCTGATGTAGACAAGAGAACACAATGTTAAATGATGGCTATCTGTACCGACAAAGATTTTCAGACTGTACCTGCAGTATAACTGTAACTAACTGATAAATATGTCCCTTACGAAATTAAACATTCATACACCCCGTAATAAACAGCTGAATTTAAACTGACTTCATGCTCAGGGCCGTCTGGTGTGGAACTGGATGACTGACACTCTGCTCTCAATTAGGTTTCTGTTGAAGAGAACACTGGACATGAAGGCACAGTGCTTTGCAAGACCCTAGTGTTTACCAGGCATTGCTAATTCAAGCAGGGCTCACCTCTGAATAAGTCTGTAGAGAAAACATTAAGTTCCAAGTCATGGGCCTGGTCACCAATCTCTGCAATGGAGTGTTGGCCAGAAGGGAAGCTTGCACTACTGAGCTGTGTCTAAACAAGTTAAAGAGAAAAATGCACATGTGAACTTAGACATCATCTACACAATTGTGTTATTGTCCAGTTGAACTGACTTAAGCACTGCTCCAACAGACAGTCATATTCAACCTAACCTCACAAGCAGAACTGCCGGATGTTATATTGCAGGACTGGATTTCTGGTCTCTCTCTGGTCTCTGGAGAATACAGGAAAGAATATGAGGAAGGCCAGGGAGGGTAGGGTTGTGCATCAATCTAGAAGCAGCCACACCATCCCTGGTTCACATGCTTTATAGACACAATACGTTTATATGCCCACCACAACGAAATGTAAAACATTAAGTCAAACAGTCACTGAACTTCAATAGAGACTGTGGATGACATGGTTTGGTCTTGGAAATGGTCTTCAATAGACTCTTGGGCAGCAGTGCTTGTAACAGTAGGGGGAAACTACAAAACATACAGATAAGCCTGCTGGCATCACCTGGGAGAGTCATGCAAGTTCAAGATTAACTAAAAACCGGATTGAATACCACCAAGAAGTGACTTCTGTTTTTTTTGGTTATAATTGTTGGCACTAACAAGCGATAGGTATTGTGTAATCTCAGAGCCATCATGAAACTCACACATCATAACACACAGTAGCTTTTAAGACAGATGATTTCATTGTTATCAAGATGTCTAGATGTATAGGCTTTAAACCTTGACACCAATTCATAGGAAAAAAAATCAAAATGACCCACCTCTTTACGCCAGGGCCATTCTTTCCCACCATAGTCGTAAGTTATTTCAGTCCCTGGTGTAATTTTCTTCAATGCAAAAAGGCAGAGATGTGGCTTCCCTTCTGCTTCAGTCATCTTCATTCGGCAATTTGGTGCCTTGTGCTCATCATTTATTAGTCGGCCAAATGAGCCATCTTCAAGTGCTCCGTCGATACTGCAAATTTACAAACATCATGTATGTATGTATAGTGTATCAACAGATGTATAGTGATACGCTATTGAATTGTACTTTAATTTGTAAGCAACTACACTAATGCCAACATCAATACAATAGTACATTCTGAACCTACTACCATGTCTTTCGCTTTCATATGAAGTCAAACATGAAGATCGAACATGCATTGTGGTACAGTTTACGTCTATGTTCAGCTTCAGCTGCATCAATGAGCTCCCCTCTATACTCCACCATAAATGAACTATTATGCACTGAATTATGAGGACACAAAATGTGCCTGGTAATCTACACAGGGTTCGTACGGGTGCTTGAATTCCTTGAAAATGCTTGAATTTTAATGTAGTGTTTTCAAGGTTTGAAAAATGCTTGGATTTTGGATGAAGTGCTTGAAAGTGCTTGAATATGCAGTTGCATCGGTTTCATATTAATTCGCTTTCATACTAAATAGGTTTTTTTTTTTTTGTTAGGCTTATAATACGTAAACTAAAAGGAAAAAAACAAACAGCTCCGCTGGAGTCCGCACGTGTGGCTCTATGTGTGATCCGCCGGTCTTTCTTGATGCGCGCCCTCTGATGGAACAGAGCGGGAGATAAAACATGCATCAGTCCGCGATGGCTTGAATACGACAAATACGAATTATGTTTAAAATGAGAATTTGGGGCTCGCAAAGTCGCCAGCTCGACGTCCCGGGGCTATTGTGTTTTCCAGTCGGGCTACCAAAAGGTTTCACCGGACTATCTTAAAGTAGAGGGCTACTGCGGGTCCTAAAAACTCCTCCATTTAGTTATATCAAATTTAAGGCCATAAGTTTTAAATTTATTAAATAGTATAAGAAAAGGCTTAATTATAAGTTTAAGAGGTCTTACAGTTGGGGACGGAAAGACGAGAATCACGATAGTGCTGGATAAAACTTCAAAAGGCAATGATGTCATTGAATAAACATACACGCTGCACGTTTCAAAGTCAAAACTGATGTCTTTATATGAATGTATCTGAAGGGAACCGACTGTCCTTAGAAACGTGTCATTGGCGTTTTCATTTCATGTCTGATAAAACTGCCTTAATGCTAATTTGTATACAGCTGTTGCTAGGGAAACCGTAGTATTTTAGCGCTCTTAAAGCGCCCCCTCATGACAGAATGAATTTGCACATTTTCAGCTGTTTATAATCAGATTATTGCAAATATTGACCCATGATTTTATGCAGCAAACACATAAGAGTTGTAATGTGAAAGAAGTTAATGTGCTTTCTAAATATCTAAACAATTAAGACATTAATATTTTTTTAAATAAATAAAATAAATTATATACTTGATTTATCCCTTTTAATGATATAAAGGCTGAGATGCCATTGTATAAGATTTTTTTGTTTTTGTGAAAATCTGAATTATAAATCATGTCATTTTATGGCTTAATACTTTACCGTACATTTTCCAACCCACTCATACTGTTCATTTGACACGTGCAGCTCTTAAAAAGGGTCATAAATTGCCTTAAATTGATATTTAAAAATTTTGCGTTTACACTGTAAATAGTGTGGGGGGGGGGGGAAATCATTCCTTGATATTTGTTAATTGAAAATATTTTTGATTGACATTTAGACTCCTATCTGGTTTTCTATGTTTAAAAAAACAGTCTTTTTTTATTTGGGCTAGCTACATTTTATTATTAATTTTATAGTTTCTTTTTGACTACCTTTTAGTACTTTTAGGCTGAAATGTGAAATGTATTTGTGAAAAACTTTCAAGTTTTAGAAACTTTCAAGTTTTAGAATTTTAGTTTAGTATCATATTTTTTTAGTAATTTTATACCAGTCATTAATATGTTACCATAGACATTGCCCTACTCCAATCACACAGTATTACTTTTATTTGTGCAGGTGTTAAAAAGCCTTTAAATTTTATTTTTAAAATACTTCAGATACTCTGTAAATTATATTAATTAAATATTTTAAATTAAATAATTTTATACTGTATGTTGGCTATTTATATTAGGCAATGTTATATGCAATCCAGATCCACATATACACATTTAATAGCACAATAACATCTGATTAAAAATTAAGAACTCATGTATGAGAATATGTAATTCACCACAGTGCTGGAAAATTTTGAAAATGCTCCTTGAAAGTGCTTAAATTTTACTTTGGAAAAGGTGTAAGAACCCTGTCTACAGAACTTTCCAGATATGTTTGTACTCCGCAATCTGAGGTGTACATTGCCTCCTTTCTTGTGTAGCAGAGCGATGGCTTCTCATCCATGTTGTAATGTAATTTCTTGGCTCAAAAAGTCTTACAGGTGGCCCATTGATGCTGCTGGAATCCTTGATATTTAACACATATTAGATACTGCTCACACTTCTTAGATCATTTAAAACATTGTTAAAAGATTTGTAGCAAAGTTTGATTATTTATTACTTCCCCATATCAAGATTCGAAAAATTCAGCAGTAAACCAACAATAAAGTCGTGACTGTAATGTATGGACGCCTGTTGTTGCTTTAGTAGTCGTCATATCCACTGCTGCTCTAAGATCTGGATCAGCTGCTGTCCGTGGTGCTGAACATCATTACAAGTCAAATCAAAAATCAAGTCAGGATCATTTAGCTTCAGTTCTGTGAGTTTATTATGCTTTGTAAATCAGTGAACTGACACAATTAAGGAAATGTATGCTCTTCATGATTTTCTGTTTATATTTTGATATATTTTTTATATCAAAAAATATATCAATTATATTATAGTTTATATATTGCTTTTTTAACAAATAGCTCAACTCTATATGTTAGAAATATGGTTTATAGGTGTAAACAGGGATATATATGTTAGAAATATGGTTTATAGGTGTAAACAGGGATTGACTTCTATTAATCTGAAGGGCAGGGTCGGGTGGAGTTGCTGTAAATCATTAATACTCATTTGATTGTCTAAAGAGAAAATCTAAAGAGAAAGTATTAATTTTATTGTTTCCCTGTTCATTTCAATGTGGGTGTTTAGGTTTAAGTTTATGGAAAGATTCAGTTTAGGTATTATTAAAATCAAGGGAACAACACAAGGATGATTTAGCTTAAATTCTGTGAGTTTATTATACTTTGTAAACCAGTGAACTGTCATAATTTTAAGGAAATGTATGCTCTTTATTATTTTCTATGTTCATATGTCCTGAGTGTGATTATTTATCACACTAACATACAACGATATTAATCCAAATTCATTTTTTAGTTGTAGATCTAGCAAGTGTTGACAATGGAACAAAGTCTCATGCCATTTCAATAAAAGTTTTTTTTTTTTTTTCATTTTGATTTCATTGTCAACAAAGAATGCCTCATATTTGCACACCTTTTCACATGTTTCTGTAAGTGATAGTAAAAAATATTTTTATTACACTGATCACAACTTAATTGTCTTCCAGAAAGAATGTGCAGATGATTGTAGAAATCACTCCCTTTTATAAACCTCTTGCCACTCAAGCAGCAAGTTCAGAACAAGCAATTTCTTCCCAGAATGATTTCAGTTGAGTTTTTTTGAAATGTGAAACTCTCAAAGGTTTCTATCCATTGTGAACTTTCATGTGAATCTGAAGGGTTATTTTCTGACTGAAACTCTTTCCACACTGTTCACAGGTGAAAGGTTTCTATCCATTGTGAACTTTCATGTGAATCTGAAGGGTTATTTTCTGACTGAAACTCTTTCCACACTGTTCACAGGTGAAAGGTTTCTCTCCAGTGTGAATTCTCAAGTGAACCTTGAGGTGTCCTTCTTTTTCAACTCTTCCCACAATAATGGCACATGAAAGGGCTTTTTCCAATATGAATTTTCACATGATTCTTCAGATGTTCCCTCTCTGTGAAACTCATTTCACACTGATGACATTTAAAACTCTTCTCTCTTGAGTGAATTCTCATGTGATTATTAAGGTTTGCATTATTTCTGAAACTCTTTCCACACTGATCACATGTGAAAGGCTTCTCTCCAGTGTGAACACTCATGTGAGTCTTTAGGTTTCCTTTAATCGTGAAACCCTTTCCACACAGTTTGCAGGTGAAAGGTTTCTCTCCGATGTGAATTCTCATGTGTGTATTAAGGGTTCCCTTTTCAGTGAAACTCTTTCCACACTGATCACATATGTAAGGTTTCTCTCCAGTGTGACCTCTAATGTGAGTCTTAAGGCTTTCTTTACATGGAAAACTTATTCCACACTGAGGACAGGTGTAAGGTCTCTCTCCAGTGTGAATTCTCATGTGGACATTAAGGGTTTTTTTCAATGTAAAACTCTTTCACTGATCCCATTCAAATTGCTTCACTTCACTGTGAATTTTCATGTGTGTTTTAAGATCTCCAATTCTTGTGAAACTCTTCCCACACTGTTCACAGGTGAAAGGTCTCTCTCCAGTGTGAATTCTCATGTTGGCGTGAAGGGTTTTTATGTGTGTAAAACACTTTCTGCACGGAGGGCATATTAATGGGTCCTTTTCAATGTGAGTTTTCATGTGAACTTTAAAGCTTTCTTTTCCATTGTAAGTTTGTCCACACTGTTGGCAGATGTAAGGTCGCTCTCCAGTTGTGTTTTTTTGGTGAGGAAGTCGCTTCATGTGAGCAACTACTTGATTGTTCTTTAGTTTTGAAATCACGCTGTATCTCATTTTGAGCTTTCTCTTCTGTTTCAGTCAGTTCTGGACTCTCTTTAAGTGCCATCAGGTCTGAGGTCAAAAAAGAGAAAATACAAGTTAACACCAGTTTAATGGCATAAAGCATAATGTTGCGTATGACCCTCAAAACATTGCAGCTGTGCAATTAATAGAATTTTACTTTCATATTTTATAATTTTTAACTAGGCAAAACAAATGTTCTGGTTAATAAAAAAGGTTTAAAAAGAAACTCTTTTCTCTTTACTGCGACGTACAGTCAGGCATGGGGAGGGGACCTTGCAAAACTGATCGGAGAAGGAGGGGGGCCCCGGAGCATAAAAGGTTGGGAACCCCTGACTTAGTATCCCCTAAGTGATAACAGCAGTATGTTGTTTAACCATGTAAAGCTACATGTCCTATTCATCTTTTTGTCTGCTTGACAAGACAATACAAAGTTGTGTATCTTGTACTAGAGCAGGTAAAATTCTCTCGTACTGACCACTGGATGTTCAACAAGGTACATGATGGCAGAACTCTCTGAAAATTAGAAATGTTGCTCTTCACAAAGATGGCCAAGGCTATTAAAGGTTCAGTAACACCCTGAAACCGAGTTACACTACAGTGGTCAGGGTCATACAGAGGTTTTCAAAGATGGGTTTCATTCAGAACAGGCCTTGCAAGGGTCAATCAATGAAGTTGAGCACTCGTTCTGAGTGTCAGGTGCAGAACCTGGCTTCAAAAAACAGATGCATGAGTGCTGCCAGCATTGCAGAAGTAGAAGGTCAGCTTGTCAGTGCTTACACAGCAACAAGTCAGTTTGCATAGGCGTCATCCCAGAAGGAAGCCTCATCTGAAGCTGGCTCACAAGAAAACCTGCAAACAGTTTGCTGAAGACAACCTGTCCAAGAGCATGAATTACTGGGACCATGTCCTGAGGTCTGATGAGTCTATAAGAGGAACGTATTTGGCTCAAATGGAGTCCAGCATGTGTGGCGATGCCCTGGTGAGGAGTACCAAGAAAATTGTGTTTTGTCTACGGTCAAGCATGGTGGTGGTCTGGGGCTGCATGAATGCTGCTGGTTCTGGGGAGCTGGAGTTCATTGAGGGAAACATGGATTCCATTATATATTGTACATTCTCAAGCAGAACATCATGCCTTCCCTCCAGAAACTAGGCCGAACAGCAGTTTTCCAACATGATAACGACACCAAACAGACCACCAAGATGACAAATGCCTCGCTGAGGAAGCTGAAAGTGATGGGGTAGCCAAGTAGGTCTCCAGACCTGAACCCTACTAAGCAGCTGTGGAGCATCCTCCAGGTAAAAAAATGGATAAGCACCATATGTCTAATGTCCAGCAGCTCTGTGATGTCATTAAAGAGTGAAAGAGTATCCCAGCAACAATCTCTGCCGCTCTGGTCAATTCCATGCCCAGGATGAATAAGGCAGTGCCAGATAACAATGTTACTAACAAAAAATATTGACACTTTGGACAAGTTTACTTAAGGTGTACTCACTTGCCAGCTATTTTAACAATAATGGTTGTATGTTAATTTTCAATCTATACTGCTATACAAGCTCTGCATTGACTACTCTAAAATGTATTCAAGTTTAATTTCTATAGTCCCTTGAGAAGATACACTAAAATGGTGGCTGAAATGTGAGGTGTGTACTCAGTTTTGTGACATACTGGATATTACTAATATTTAGAATGCACGTTATACTAATACTACTACCATTGACAAATTTATAAAACTTAGCATAGTCACAATATTTCTTTCAGGTTTTAATTTTAATACTAAATCCCCGTTTCTTGACAAATTTAATTGATTAAACAATTAATTAATTTTATGCCTTTATTTGATAAATAGAAAAATGTAAATACACAATGCAGAATTTCTGAGGGAAAACAAAAAACAAAAAAACAAACTTAGTGTAAGAGTAAATGAAAGTCATTTGTATGCATTCAAAGAATAAGAATTATTTAATTAACCAAGTAACAATTTAGTAACAATACAAAATAAGAGAAAAAAGTACAAGATTTCATAGGGCCCTAAACATGTAATTTTTGTTAAACCTTTAATAAATTAATGTTAAATTGTATAGATTTTCATGATTTTAATTAATTAGATATTTTTTTTTATAATTGATACAATTTTAACCATAAAAATTGTTAAAAACAGTCCATAAAAATTTGAACAGCAGAAGAAAAAAAAATTGTTCTTCTGCCCTACTGAACAAACATACAGCCACAGAACATTTAATACATTAGGAAAACAAATACGACATTCACTCCAATACTGCCCAAAAACCAAACATAAAAAGTATAACTCTGATTTGCATTATCACACTTTTTTGCCCAAACTCTGAGCAATTTTCCTCCAGCAATTATTACACATTTTACTGCCTTTATATTGTTTTGAAGGATTGTATTGGTACGGGACGCGACAAACTTCTTCAAATGTGCCAAAAGTATAATATAGGCTTAAAGGTTTAGTTCACCAAAAAATGAAAATTCTGTCATTAATTATGCACCCTCATATTGTTTTAAACCTGTAAGACTTTCTTCCATCTTTGGAACACATTTTAAGATATATTTTGAGGAATCTAAGATGTCTCAGACTCTCCCATAGACAGCAAGGGTACTACCACGATAGAAGAGAGTCGGGCTTGTAACCCGAAGGTCGCCAGTTAAATTCCCACACTGGCAGGAATTGAAGGTGTGGATTGTGAATGAACAGGACTCTTTCCACCTTTAATACCATGACTGAGGTGCCCTTGAGCGCGGTGTGTGTTCACAGTGTGTGTGTTTGTTAACTTCTCACTGCTGTGTGTGCACTTGGATGGACACCAATATCGAGTATGGGTTGCCATTCAATACGTCATGACTTTATGTAGAGAGAAACTTTTCACACTGTTGGCAGGCTTCTCTCCACTATGGATTCTTGTGTGGTTTATAAGGACTTCTTTTTGATTAAAACTATTTCCACAGTTTGCAGGTGTAAGACTTTTCTCTGGTGTGAATTCTCATGTGTCTGTTAAGGCTTCCTTTCTGAGTGAAACTTAGTCCACATTGAGGGCAGGTGTAAGGTTTCTCTCCAGTGTGAATTTTCATGTGGGCTTCGAGATTTCTCTTTAGGGAGAAACTCTTTCCACACTGTTGGCAGGTATAGGGCTTGTCTCCAGTATGAATTCTCATGTGGGTTATAAGGGCTCCTTTTTGATTGTAACTATTTCCACACAGTTTGCAGGTGTAAGGCTTTTCTCTGGTGTGAATTCTCATGTGTTTGTTAAGGGTTCCATTTTGAGTGAAACTTAGTCCACATTGAGAGCAGGTGTAAGGTTTCTCTCCAGTGTGAATTCTACTGTGCCTGTTAAGAGTTCCTCTTCTTGTGAAACGTTTTGCACATTGTTGGCAGCTGAAATCTCTTCTTCCAGTGTGAGCGCTCATGTGGGCTTTGAGATTTCCCTGTTGAGAGAAACTCTTTCCACACTGATGGCAGGTGTAAGGCTTCTCTCCAGTGTGAATTCTTAAATGGATTTCAAGCCTTTCTTTTTTAGTGAAAATTTTTCCACACTGTTGGCAGATGAAATTACTTCTAGATCCTGTCTTTTGAGCTGTCTTTTGTGTAGTCTGTTTAGTTTGTGAGCAACCAAACACATTTTCTCCAGTGAAATCATGTTTCTTGTACTGATATTTGTCTTCTATTTCATTTAGTTCTTCGCTTTTCTCTTTCAGCAGCATCAGGTCTAAAGCAGAAAGAGAGCAATACAAGTTAATCCCCTGCTCTACATGTTTTGCATGTCTCTTATTTAACACACCTGACTAACGGTTAGAGAGTCTGGCTTGTAACCCGAAGGTCGCTGGTTTGATTCCCGCACCAACAGGAATTGAAGGTGGGGATTGTGAATGAACAGTGCTCTTTCTACCTTCAATACCCTGACTTTGAACAAGGCACCGGACCCCTAATTGTTTGTGTTTACTTCTCACTGCTGTGTGTGTGCACTTGGATGGGTTAAATGCAGAGCAACATTTTAATCTAAATCGGCCTGGATCGGTGACCGTAGTCAAAATACTATGTGGGGGAACAACCACAAAAACGTTCGGAACAAAAAACCTAACAAGACACTTAAAACACCATCATTAGAAGTGAGCTCCGAGAATGAACTTTGTTCCGATTGACATGGTCTCTGAATAGTGTACATTGCTCCCTACTCCCTGAGCAGGGGAGATCCTTTTGAAGTTGACAACACTTTGAAACATTCGTTCACATATTTGCGATACGCTACCGCATATTACTAATCAAAAAATAAGTTCTGATATATTTACAGTAAGACATTTGGAAAATATCTTCATGGAACAGGATCCTTACTTAAAATCCTAATGATTTTTGCCATAAAAGAAAATCGAAGATTTTGACCCATACAGTGTATTGTTGGCTATTGCTACAAATATACCCATGCTACTTATGACTGGTTTTGTGCTCCAAGTCACATACATTTAATACTCATTACAATCGTATACCTCATATAAATACATCTAAATTTAACCTGAATGTTTGTGTTTTTGATTTGGCTTAACTTTTTCTTTCTTTTTGTGCTTTATATTTACAGCATTTACAGTTTTTTTCTTATTTTGTATAGTTTTTCTGTATATCCTACATTGTCTTGTTCTAAAAATAATAACCAAAAATAGATATTTCAGTAAAAATAAATGAGCTTACTAGAAGAATTGCAGGAAAATGTATAATTGGTTCCATTTGTATAGTCTCAGTGAGCTTTTACACATTCGCAGAAAGGTGAATTTAACGTTTTCTGACATTTCAGTGTGGATGAGAAACTTTTGGAAAATTCTTGAAAACGCTAGTGTAGATGGAGAATATTTTAAAACAAACACTTTTCAGTTGTATGTGGATTAATTAAGATGTAGCTTTGGCTGTTTTATTTGCTTACCAAATAGCTTTAAATGAACAAATGTAGACAGCATGCAGTAGCCAAATATGATTACTTACATTTCAAGGTTTGTGTTAGAAAGTGCTAGAAATCAATGTTTTTAATATTAGAAGTAGATATTGGGTTTAATTTGACAAAAAATAAACTAATTTAATAAACTAGTTTAGGCTAATTCCATATTATTGTTACAACTAAAGTACATGATGCCATAATAACAAATGGCCAGTGTGAAAGCAGGATATTCTCAGCTGCACTTTAAGGCAGTGTTAGTATTTGTCATGTGATCTCAACACTTCTGTCGAATGTCTACACTTGTGTGACATTATTCATAAACATCATTAATTTCAGCTTTGAGAATGAAAACTAACATGTTTGTTCATCAGTATCTTCATGTTTGACTCTAAATGTTTCTTCAATCTTCATGTCTTCACTCTCCTCTTTAATAAACACCATCTTTGTTTGTTCCTCAGTATCTTCTTGTTTAACTCTGAATGTTTCTTCAATCTTCATGTCTTCGCTCTCCTCTTTAATAAACACCATATTTATAACAGTGTGTCTCATGGATCTTTTGTTGATTCTCCAGGAGTTTTTCTGTGTGTTTGAACACGTTGTCCTGGTTAAGATGAGAATAATTAATTGAAAGAAAAATGCATGCAAACTAAATCTCTGTGTGTCTCAATCAGCTCCTAGTTCAGTAGTCAGTGCACTATAAGACAGTCAGAGTGAGAGTTAATAGACTTATTTATAAATATATACAAATTACACAGCCGTTTATATTTAGGTAGACTATTTTTTATTTATACTGGGTATTTAATTATTTGTACATCATATCTAATATATTACACTTTCATGAAATCATTCTGGGTTGTGATTCACTCGTTTGTGTTTGTTGTTGTCGTTTGTAGTCCGCGTGCCGCTGAATCGAATCACTGAATCATTTCACAAAAGATTTGATTCAAATGATTCGGATTCTCAGTTTCTCTCATCACTTCTTATCATCACACGATTGATTCATGATATAGAGAGAGAAATGAGACGCACATTCTCTGATACTAAAGGCTACTGCTTTCTTTAACTAACACTAAATAAAACATTACACCTACATTTAAGAATGCTGCATTTACTTTTTATAGCTTGTAAAAACACTTTAATTGATCTAACAGTTTGCATTGATTTAAAAACATAAAACCGGCACAAACCTTTCTTCAGGTAAATCACAACAGATGAGGAGCGCGGTGCATCTTTATGACGTCACATCACCAGAGCAAAATAAAAGTCTCTTTCGTGCACTTCTCTCTAGAATCACAAACACATCATAGAAATGTTGCATATAGAATAGAATTTGGTACCCATTTGATGATGCATTTCTAAAGTTATTAACATTGCAAATCTAGGAATTATTTTCTCTGTTTTTGTTTTCATTTAATGTACATTTACAACACTATACTTTCTGCTTTTATACATTGCAATTCAATTTACGTAAAACTAATGCTGCTGTGTAACTGTATCAAAGAGGGTGTGATGGCAAACTTGATCTATCACTCTTTTGACTATTGTTATCAATCTCTTGCTATTTTGTTTGTTTGTGTATTGTAGAAAATACTTTTGCTTATACTTTTTCTTTTATACTTTTAAATTTGTGTTTTGGATGTTCTATGCTTATGAAAAGACAAAGTGTACACTATGTAACAGAATCTGTTTAGTAAAATGTGTGTGTGTATATGCGAACTCTCTCTGAGAAACCTTTGTTTACAGGCACGTAGGAGAAAAGAAGCCCTGCAAAAGTAGTAGCAATTTGAAGGTCACTTTAGACTAGACTTTTGGTCACTCTAAGAAAAAGAATGGGATGGGGCTGTATTTTCTTCTCTGTGCAGGAACGGGTTGGCGATAACAGGCCCTGATTGGAGGAGAATGGTTGAACGATAACAGGAGGAGAGGCCTGCAGAATCAAGAATATAAATGCATATTTTAGTTTTGTGAGACATTCCTGGACTGCCCAGAATGTCAGATTTGATATTGGCTGTTCTGGAATCTTGAGCTCAGCACTCATTTGACTTTACTATTAAATTGGCTTTAAACTTTAACACGGACTCGAACTGTTTTACTTAAAGGGCGGATAAACGGACTGGGGGGAAGTAGGTATTTTTACAATACCGGCAACTTCCAACAATTGGAGGGGGCACCCGGATTCGCCAGAGACGAGGAATCAGAAGCTGAAGGACACCTCCATCTCAACTCCTCTGCAGAGAAATAATAACAGGTAAGCAGTTACCTTTTTCATAAAAAACTGCATTTTGGCTACTACTAAATTAAAGAGTTGAGGAGGAAGTGAATGTCAGTTTTGCGCATTTTACTACATTTGATAGGGTAAAGTCAAAGAGTAAAAAGGTAAATTAAAAAGTGACTTTCAGGTTAATAAGGTAAAGGATATCCAAAGGGTCTCAGGTCAATTTTTAGAGGTGACAGAACTTCTTAAATAGCCACGGCGATGGTGTCAAAGTGGTGATTTTCTTAAGGACCTCGAGGTGACGGAACTTCTTAAATAGCCACGGCGATGGTGTCAAAGTGGTGATTTTCCCAAGGACCTCCCAAAGTTGAGACCAGTAAATGTGTGTATGTCATCTGTGTTTGTAGAATAGAAAAGGCCTGTGTATATATATATGTATATATATATATATATGTATGTGTATGTATGTATATATATATATATATAGATAGATAAAAAAAATAAATAAATAAATAAATAAATAAAAAAAAATAATGATAAATAAATTGTTTTTGTAATAATAGTTGTGTGAATATATGGATAAATCCTGTAAAATTCCGGCGTGATTAACGTGTAAAAGTGTCTGTGTACTGAACGATCTCTGAAAGTGTGTGTGAGTGTGAACTACTCCGTATCTGGGAGGTTGGAGTGCTGCGCACCTTCTCTGGACCGTCACTTAAGTGTGACCTGGTAGGAACGGACGCAGCATTCTTACGGCTCAGAGAGGGGGGAAAATTGATGAGCCCTATGATAAAGGGACTGTATGAAAGAAAATAAAATTTGAAAGTGAATGTATGAATGGAGAGATCCTAATTAGCAGATGGTGTTAGAACTGATATTTCCTACTAGTAGAAAAAGAGTTAAGAACGTTCCTAGGTGGTGGGTGTGTAGACTATTAGGGCATAGAGAGGACTGTGAGAAGTGTGATCCATTAAAAGAAACAAAACCTTTAATAAAATGAGTACGTATAAGGGAGTGTGGGATGCCATCTGTAGCCAGATGATGCATCAAGCTGAACCAAAAGACAGAAAGAAACTAGAAAAACAGCTTGAGGGAGTCTGGTGTCATTTCGCAGGCCTTCATGGGTGGAATGAGAAAACTAAAAATGAAGGTAAAATGTTACAAGCAATTTTTAATGAAGAGAAAAGGGCAGAAACTGAGCTAAAGAGATTACAGAAAGATAAAGATGCAGTCAGTGTGTTTAAGAAAGGAAAAGTATGTAGGGAAATAGAAAAAGCAGAAAGCAATCTGAGAAAATGGAGTAGAGTAGCATCAGCAATGGTAACCAGGGTTAAATGCACAACGTGGGCAGAGCAGAAAGAGGGCCCTCCAACAGCTGGCATAGAAAGACCACCACCATATGTAGAAAAGAGCTGTACCACTTCAGCGTCTGCTCCTATGCAAATGCCTGTGTATGTTGTAAAAAGTGGAGAAGTAGCCACAACCACCAAGCAGGCAAATAAAGACAACAAGTTCATCATAGAAGGGGGCATAATAGAAGTAGAAGAGAGTGAGGCAGATAGAGATTTGCGACTGCTGGAAAAGATGGAAACTGATCAAAAAATAGAGCAGGTCATTAAAGCTCAAGTTGAGAAACAATTGGATAAAAACTTGAGAAAAGTCAAGGCTGAATTAGAAAAGACCAGACAGGAGGTATCTGAACTAGAGATAGATCTAGAAAACACTTCTAGGGGGCACCATGGGGAAGAGAAAGATGTAGGAAATGAAGGGTCAGTAATGGGTGAGAGACCAATGAGCATAGCATCAGACAGGTCTTCAGACCACAAGAGCAGGACAAGCAGTAGAAATGGTGGAGACAGGGAACACGTCATAGTAACAGGTGTTAATTTGGAAGTGGACTACCCAGACAGAATTGACGAAGAAAGCTTGGTGGGGGGAATAGGGGGGCAAGAAGACAATGTTTTAGACACATGCTTAAAGGGAAGAGCCTGTAACTGGCCTCCTGCTAGAGTAGAGACTAGAGTACCACAGGGGGCCACTGCACTAGCACAACTAGGACAGCTGAGAACAGCGCCAGCCTCCCAATATCCATTGA
The DNA here is from genome assembly GCF_049309525.1 of Garra rufa. Classification (NCBI taxonomy): domain Eukaryota; kingdom Metazoa; phylum Chordata; class Actinopteri; order Cypriniformes; family Cyprinidae; genus Garra; species Garra rufa. The sequence goes on from NC_133361.1 coordinate 103,033,723, forward strand.
TTAGGGCTCCAGGAGGTTTCAGACAAGAGTATAGGCCCTGGGGGCACTCTGACATGAACTCTGTATTAAGCAAACTCCCAGAAATAACCAAAGGGGGACAGAGATGGTTGACCAAGGTTGTAACACTGACCCATGGGGTTGATTTGGCACTGGGGGATTTAAGGGCACTATGGGGAAACATTTTGACCAAAACACAGGTAGAACAACTAGAATCAGAAGCAGGAATCTTGAAAGAGGGAAATGACAGGCCTCTGCTTGCACATCTTACTGATGTAGGAACTGCAATGAGAAAGTTGTACCCAACACCAAAACTGACCTACCAGAGTATAAAATTTAAAATACAGCCAGGGGAATCTGCTTCAGCTTATTTGCATAGGTGTGAGGCTGAATGGGAGGACAGAACTGGGGAAAGTCCTGATGCTAGAGAAATATGTAAAGAATTTTACAGACAGGCTGTGGTAAAAGGGGTTCCAGCCAGTGCTGTGGCTGCAATAGAAAATAGTCCAGACATGAGTGGGGGAGATGGAGAAACTTGGGTTAGACATTTTATACACCATGTGGATAGAGCTGTAGAAAAACAAGGAAGAGAAGAGTCAGAAATAGAGAAATTAAAAACCCAGCTGTTAAAAATGCAAATAGAAACAGAGAAAGACAAAAATAAAAAGAAACCCAAAGACACCTTGCAGCTACCAGTTATGACAGTGCCAGGAGCATCTGATAGTGCCAGACCAACAGTGTACAATGTCCACCCAGTTACTGGACAAACTAATAGCCAACATGGGTTCCCTGACTACCCATATGACCCAATGCCAGATTGGCCACCTCCTGCCACATTTGGTAGGGAGGTCAGGGGTGTTTTAGCACGACCAAGAGACCAGGGGTGTTTTAACTGTGGAGCACAAGATCACTGGAAGGGCGAATGCCCATGGAAGGGACAACCTCCTGCACGGGGACGGGCTCCTGGGAGAGGAGGGCCTCGAGGGGGAAGAGGTAGAGGTGTTCCCAGGCAAAATGGCCCATGGCCTGGCAACCAACAGGTGCCCAGACAAAGCCCAGTCTGGGGCCAGCCAGATCATGCGAACTATTGACGAGACCCACAGAGAACCAGTGAAGGGGCCCTGGCTGAACCCCTTCTTACAATACTGGTAGATGACCAGCCAGTACAGGCCCTGGTGGACACTGGGGCCACTTTCTCCACTATCCAGAGAGAGATGGTGGAGGACAACTCACTGTCTACACAATGTGAAGAAGTGAGGGGGTTCTCTGGGGAAACTGAGAAATGGCCACTTACAAAACCACTAAAAATCAAAGTGGCAGGGCAAACCATATTGCATCCATTTCTGTGCTCTGCAAATGTTCCCTCTGCTCTTTTGGGTCGTGACTTACTGATAAAATTAGGAGTTAAAATCCTCTGTAGCCCGGTAGGCATAATAGTCATATTTCCAAATGGGTTGAAGACGAATTGTTCTTTTAATCAACAGACTGACCTGGCTAAGGGGCAATGGGTGGTACAGGCGACCAGAAAAATAACAGCAAACATTTATTGGTTAAGACTCACGGTGGGCACACAGCTACAAGAGCTGCTGTCTCACTGGCAGGGGTGGATTAGCTCCTTGTATAGTTTCGAAGCACCCTCGGACCCCTGGCACTGTACATTGTATTGTGACACCAGTGAGGATGAAATATATGAACAAGAATTCAATGAACTAAAAGGAAAAATCACTGAAGTAAGCTGTACTAACCTATACGTAGGACCAGAAGGGGTAGCTGCTGAAGTAGTGTTGACCGAAGAACAAGAGGGGTATTTTGAAATGGGGGAATCCTCCTACCCTCATGTATCCCTCTGGGTAAGCCCATATCACGAAGCAAAGGCTTTAGGCCCTATGGTTAGGAGATTGAGAAAAGTGACAGATTGGGAAAATTTGTACAATGGGTGGGAATTTTCAAAATGTACAGAAAGCTACAGGCTAGGGATAGAAACAACAGATGAGGCAGTATACCAAGCAGAGCGAGTCTGTAGGACTGAGATAGTGACACGAGAAAATGGGGAGGGAGCAGATGCAATGCTGGAGGAAATGCCTGCTAGCCTATGGTCAATAGGTCCTGGGGATGTGGGAAAATGGGACACTACCCCAGTAGCATTTGAAATTGACAGCCCAAAAATAGTAAACATCAGACAGTATAGGATCAGCTATGAGGCCAGTGAAGGGATAGGAGAGACCATTTCTAGTCTGGAACAGGCAGGAGTGTTGTGCAGGACAGTATCTGACTGGAACACCCCAATACTGCCAGTTTTGAAAAAGACCACAGGTAAATATCGTATGGTACATGACCTCAGAAAAATTAATGAAATAGTCACTACCCCTACTCTGCCTACCCCAAACCCATACACCATCCTGGCAAAATTGACCCCAAGCCACACCCATTTCTCGTGTATAGACTTGGCCAATGCATTTTTCTGTATACCTCTAGCCAGCAATTGCAAAGAAATTTTTGCATTTAGCTACAAAGGAGAAAAATACACTTACAACCGCTTGCCACAAGGGTTTGTTCTAAGTCCTGGCCTTTTCAACCAGAAACTTAGGGATTTACTGGACTCTTGCTATCTGCATGACACGTCCATACTGGTCCAGTACGTTGATGATTTTTTGATTGCTTCTTGCTCCAATGAAATGTGTTTGACAGATACAAGAAGGGTGCTACAGTTGTTAGCCAAAACTGGGTTGAAGGTCAGCAAGGAAAAAATCCAGGTAAGCAGACCAGAAGTAACTTTTCTGGGAAGGATAGTAGGGAGAGCTGGCACTGGACTGTCTGACGAGACCAGGCAAGCAATTCTATCACACCCAAAGCCCACCAAGGTAAAAGACATGCTGTCATTTCTAGGGTTGGTGGGGTACAGTAGGCAGTACATCCCTGACTACTCAGAAAGAACTGCAATTTTGAGGTCATTGGCAAAAGAAGTAGGGCTGAAGAACAGTGGAAGTCAGTTGAAATGGACAACAGAGGCAGAACAAACATTCATCACATTAAAAACTGACCTAGCTGAGGCTGCTGCATTACAGACACCAAATCACCAGTTGCCATTTTATTTAGATGTCAGCACTACTGACTCTACTGTAAGTGGTATATTGTACCAAAAGCAACACCAGCAGAGAAGGGTTTTGAGCTATGTAAGTGCACCGCTGGACAAGGTGGAACAAAAACAACCACCTTGTGCAAGATATGCTGCGGGATTGGCCAAAATGGTAGAGAAAACAGAACACATAGTCATGGGCCATCCCTTGCACATACTTTCCACTCATTCAGTGGTGGCTTTCATAACCTCTTCTGCCTTCACCTTCTCAGCACAGAGACAAAACAAACTGATAAGAATTTTGACTGCACCTCACATTGTACATGAACACAAGGGGGTCAACATGGCAGATTTGATAGGGGAAGGTGAACCTCATGAATGTGCCCCCAGGACAGAAAAGGAAGAACAGGTGAGGGAGGGAATGAGCACTATCCCTCTGACAGACCCAGACATGGTCCTGTTTTGTGATGGCTGTTGTTTCAGGACAGAAATGGCCACCCTGTCAGCTAGTTATGCAATAGTAGAACAGAAAGGCCTTGAATACACAGTAGTTGAAACAAAATTACTGTCAGAACGCCCCTCAGCTCAGAGAGCTGAACTTTTGGCATTGGTAGGGGCTCTGAATTTGGCAAAAGACAAACGTGTAAATATATACTCGGACTCTGCGTATGCTGTAGGGGCAGCAACTGTGGAATTACCAGGGTGGGCCAGGGTAGGTTTTGTGACATCTACAGGCAAGCCTATCAAGCATGCAACAGAAGCAGCAGCATTGCTGGAAGCTATTATGCAACCCAGAGAACTAGCTATCATTAAATGTGCTGCTCACACCAAAGGCCAGGACTCAGTGTCAAAGGGAAATGATGCTGCAGATCAGGCAGCCAAACAGAGGGCAGGGTATAAACCATTACAAATGCTGGTAACCCCCACTGATGAGCTAGGAGACTTGGCAGAACATTTAACAACTGACTACTTGCGTAATGAACAATCCACAGCTGCACCTGAGGAGAAAACAGTGTGGCAGGAAAAGGGTGGGAAGAAAAGTAAGGATAGGGACGTATGGGAGGGACCAGATGGTAGGATAGCATTACCAGCATCAGTGGCTAGAAAAGTACTACAAGAAGCACATTCTGTGGCTCATAGTAATGAAAGAGATATGACCAGACGAGTTAAACAATGGTGGCATCCATTCATGCCACACATGGTCAGTGAAGTAATATCATCATGCCAAGTGTGTGCTGCTTTTAATGTACGTCCAACTACCAAACCAGAGGCTGGACACTTCCCAACAGACAAGGGACCAGGCCACACTGTGGTGATAGACTTCACTGACATGATCACCCCAGTACATAAGAAAAGGTACCTGCTGGTAATGGTGGACCAGTACAGTGGCTGGCCTGAGGCATTCCCATGTGCAAAAGAGGATGCCATGTCAGTAATTAAATGCCTTGTAAATCAATACATTCCACGGCATGGTTTCCCAAAAACAGTTAGATCAGACAATGGCTCTCACTTCAAAAATGAGCACCTTGCTGCAGTGGAAGCAGCCCTAGGCCTCAAACACAAATATGGGGCAGTCTACCATCCTCAGAGCCAAGGGAAAGTTGAAAGACTGAATTTGACCTTAAAAAACAAATTGGCAAAAATATGTGCAACTACAAACCTGAATTGGGTTGATGCCTTGCCCATGGCTCTGATGTCGGTCAGATGTTCTATTAACAGGTCAACTGGTTTCACTCCATTTGAATTGACCACAGGCAGGCAATTCCCAGGTCCATGGGCTGTGTTTAGCACTGACTGGACGCTGGACGAACCACGCCAATACCATGACAAAGTAAGTGCTGTGATTAACATGTTCTGTCCACAGAAATCCTGGCCTAGTGAGCAGACCACTGGCACTGTACAACCGGCCTCTACAGACCTGTGGGTGAGATTAAAACAACTTAAACGAAAATGGTCTACTCCTAGGTGGTCAGAACCACTGAGAGTTACTGCTTGTACCTCTCACTGTGTACAACTAGCAGGTAAAAGAAATACATGGTATCATTTGTCTGCATGTATGTTCTGTCCCCCACCAGCCAGGTCCCTGGAAGACACACGAGTTGACCTTTTTGAAGGTCAAAGAGAGGGTGAAGAGGAAGCCCGAAGTGCAGAGAGGGACCCAGGTGAAAACCAACCAGATCCTCCAAGACAAGGAACAGAGACATCCATTTGTCCACCAACAGAGACAGAAACAGACAAAACATTACAAACAGAAACAAACACACACACCCAACTTGTTCAAACACACACACACCCTATATTGATCAGACACGGAGATCTGCTAGAGGTACCTGAACACATACCCATTGCACATTGCATCAGTGCTGACTATGCATTAGGAGCAGGGGTTGCTAGACAAATTCGTGAAAGATATGGTACAGAGGCACTAGAGAAAACAATTGGTCAGTCTGGCCAGTGTGTAAAAACAAAACACGGTAAAAAGGTGATTTATCATTTAATCACAAAGTGGTGGTGCAGGGACCTGCCCACATATGAAGACTTAGAGAAGAGTTTAGAAGATCTAAAACTGCAGTGCCTAAAAGACAAAGTGAAAACATTAGCAGTCCCCAAACTAGGGTGTGGCCTTGATAAATTACAGTTTGAAACTGTACAGAATATCCTAGAGAGGGTGTTCAAAAACGGGGAGATTCAAATAGTGGTGGTGGTAAAATGAACAACACAAAGATGAATAGAATAGTGGGATGTTGGGTATTGAGCTTGACAATAATCATAGGGGTAATAATATGGGGATTGATGGGGCAAAACACACAGAAAGGGAAAAGGAGTGTGTTGACAGGAGGTGGGGCTGGGGTGAAATTGACACTGGTAAGGGAGAAAGGGAAGGATGGCCTGTGGGAATTTGATCTGTGTCAAGTGATAGATTGTGGGGGTGATGCACTGGGATGGAGAGGGTATGATGTCTATGGCTGCCTGTGGCCAACAACAGGAACAAAACCAACTGGGCCATGGTGTCACACATGGCACGATGTTAATTGGATGACCAAGCCAGGTTACACTAAGAAGATGTTAACCAATAGCCCACTAACTAACCAGAATCATATTCAGAACAGACTTAAACTATTTAGAGGATACCAACATAGCTGGGGGAGCTGGAAAAACACGCTGATAATGTCACTGAAAGATGGTCCTGACAGCTCTGAAACTTTCATTACACTAGGGGTGGATGTGTCAGGGACAGATCCATTGGGCTTAATTAAAATTTTAGTCCAAGAGCCAGAAGAAACACCAGCCCCCATAATTGTTGATTTAAGGAAAAAAGAAACAGTATTGAAAAGCACGGATTATAGCAACTTGACCCCTTTAGATGTAATGACCCTAGAAACTGGTTATCATGAGTCCAACCTCTGGTTAGAATGGGTTCATGAAGCATCCACAAGTTTAGGTTTTGAAGGATGTTTAGCATGTGCAGCTGGGAGACCTCAATTGAATACTGAGCCTGCCCCATTGTATGTAAACGATCAATGGGGATACGATTGCATCCTACGATTAACAAAACAACAAAATCCAGCCAATTGCTCATCTTTAAGTAAATTGTACCCTGTTACAGGTAGTGGGTCATCACTAGGGGTTCCCTTGATTAGAAGAAAAGGGAACTACACATGTTTTAATTTCACTTCCACTAGCAAATCTAAAACATTGGTGGGCTCTTTTCAGAGAAATTGGTGCGAAATTACAGTAGCTGATGGACATAAGAAAATAGGGCGGTGGGCAAGAGAGGGACTTTATTTTGCATGTGGGGAAAAGATTGCATTGACTAGGATAGAACCAACAATGGAAGGACTGTGTGCCATGGTAAGAGTAGCAGTACCCATGATAATGGTAGGAAACAGGCCAAGAACAGGAAACAACAAGAGAAAGAAAAGGTCTATGCATAGTGATTTTGACCTTACTAGAAATAGTCCTACTTACATAGATTCTATTGGGGTCCCCAGAGGTGTTCCTGATGAGTACAAATTGGCTGACCAAGTGACTGCAGGATTTGAAAATATCCCTGTGATATCTGCTCTGTTTCCTATAACCCCCAACAAAAATGTAGATAGAATCAATTACATTCACTATAACGTGCAAAGGCTGTCAAATTTAACTAGGGATGCTGTAGAAGGGTTGAGAGAACAATTGGCTGCCACTTCTCTGATGACCATACAAAATAGGTTGGCACTGGACATGTTGTTAACTGAGAAGGGAGGACTGTGTGCAATGTTTAAAGACACCTGCTGCACAATTATTCCAAATAACACAGCACCTGATGGATCTGTATCTAGGGCATTGGAAGGGTTAAAGGAGTTATCAAACGAGATGAAAGCTAACTCAGGGGTGGACAATGCAGTGACAAGGTGGATGGAGGATGTGTTTGGGGCATGGAAAGAGGTGATAGTATCTATTTTGACCTCTGCAGGGATATTTTTGGGAATACTGGTGACCTGTGGATGTTGTTGTATACCTTGTATGAGGAGTTTGATTAACAGGTTGATAGTGACAGCAATTGAGAAGAAAGACAGTCCACCCCCCTATCAGATGCCACTGTTGGCTGCTCCAAGAGAGGAAGAGGATGAGGGTGAAGAGCTGGTGGAAATATTGGAGGAGTTGTGATCTCTTTGAGATCAAGAGAGGGAATTGTAGAAAATACTTTTGCTTATACTTTTTCTTTTATACTTTTAAATTTGTGTTTTGGATGTTCTATGCTTATGAAAAGACAAAGTGTACACTATGTAACAGAATCTGTTTAGTAAAATGTGTGTGTGTATATGCGAACTCTCTCTGAGAAACCTTTGTTTACAGGCACGTAGGAGAAAAGAAGCCCTGCAAAAGTAGTAGCAATTTGAAGGTCACTTTAGACTAGACTTTTGGTCACTCTAAGAAAAAGAATGGGATGGGGCTGTATTTTCTTCTCTGTGCAGGAACGGGTTGGCGATAACAGGCCCTGATTGGAGGAGAATGGTTGAACGATAACAGGAGGAGAGGCCTGCAGAATCAAGAATATAAATGCATATTTTAGTTTTGTGAGACATTCCTGGACTGCCCAGAATGTCAGATTTGATATTGGCTGTTCTGGAATCTTGAGCTCAGCACTCATTTGACTTTACTATTAAATTGGCTTTAAACTTTAACACGGACTCGAACTGTTTTACTTAAAGGGCGGATAAACGGACTGGGGGGAAGTAGGTATTTTTACAATACCGGCAACTTCCAACAATATTTATTCCTCTTTTGGAAAGTCATTTTCTTTTGCTAATATTGGGGCAGCAAATGAGGACACAAAAACATATTTGTGGCAGTTTCCATTTACCACTAAAGAAGTTTACAAAAATATGACTACTTAATTTTCTGAGAACCCCATAAATGTAAAGAAATAAAGGGTCTATTTACAAAGTCACATAAGAAAAAAAGTTCATGTCAATTTCTGCATGAAATTAGGATAGAGACTGACAAGAGAGATGCAAGTGGTATTTATCAAATTTATTTTCATATAAAAACAGCTGAAATTATACAATGTTTATTAACAACACAGCACGTGAGTGTGATAATGTGATATCCGTCTTTGATCTCGTTTGAGATCACCTGTAATTAATCAGGTGGATTATCTGGATTATTCTGTAAACTCTGCGTTCTTGTGATGGGCTGGTTATACCACAGTGGCGGCTACTGGTCTGTCAAATAGAGGAAGCTCATTTTCACGACGCTAGCCTAGCCTACTATAGACGTTTTTCCTGAACACGGAAGTAAGTCCGACTCTTAACTGAAAGAATGCTTTGCATTTCCGGTCGGCATTGTTTCTAGTCAAATTTGGGTATATTCCGAGCTAATAAACTAATGTTAAACCTATTAAAATGTTTTTAAAAAGCACATGGCTCCATAGCGCCATCACTTGGCAATGTTGCAATGACCGTCATTTGTCAGTGCCTCACTTTAATGAGTGTGTAGATGACACGAAGCAGCGGATGTTAGCTACATTAAAAACAGATGGACGCTATTTGAATGGGTTCCTATGGAAACCGGAACAGAAAAGCATTCAATCTGACGTTAGAATTCGTAATGGCGGCGCTCATCGTTTACTCAGGAAAAAGGTCTATATGAATGAATGAATGAACGATCTAAAAAAAATATTAAACTCTGTAAAAGTGAAACAAGGAATGTGGTGTATAATTGTGTGAAATGTATGATGAAAAGCAAGCAATTTCGCAAAGCAAATATAAAGAAATAGGTTGCAGCAGTTTTTATTTCGACTGAACTTGAGAAATCCGCGATCATGGGACTGAGCACGAATAGCTTCAGCGATTCCTTATAGGACAAAATCGCTGTCAGTCAAAAGGAGATGCAATCTTTCGACAGACCCTCCAATCATCACGCAGAAGCTCAGCGTCCAGGCCAGCCCACTCCTCATTCACCCCCAGAGACGCTAAGCGTCCGTGGGCGGGACATAATCGCAGCGTTTATCCAATGACCGTCTAGTTTCAAAGCACTGAAAAAAAAAACGTTCAAAGCAGCCCCATTGAAGTCAATGGACGCTGGGCTTCAATGGGGAAATGCACTGTGACGCTACGGGAATGTATGAGAAGAAAATCAAGTCAGCCGACCTGCTATATCTAACTGATTCTGAACGAACTCGTCTTTGAGATGAACGTTTTCTAACGCATTTTTAGTCAATAAAATGTTAATACAATAGTACGTAATTTGACCATTAATTTTGTGACTTTATAGGGGAAGCTGAGCTTCCCTTGCAGTCTTAAAGAAATCGCCACTGTTATACCACCGTTTCCTTACTCCAGTCCTCAGCCCACCGCATATTTTTTTATCTGGAGTTGGGAAATGCTGGGTTATACAATAAGTTACTTGGATGTAATCTTTAGGTGTTGTGTAAATAGAGAGTGTGTGGACGCTGTTACTGGGAGATTGAGTGGAGTGGGATGTTTGGTGTGGAGATATCAGTCTCATATAAGAGCATCAGCAGGAAAGGAGAGGGTGATGAATGTGTGTTTGGACGTAATGATCAATCCTGGAGTTTGTTCTGCTCTCCCTCTAGATGCTCATTTGTTCATAATAACAGACGGACTGAACTGTCTGTAGTGTCCAGCCATAGAATAGGAGCGTATGTGGATGAGAGTGAACTCTGTCCTTCTACTGCGTCTCTGACACAATGAGCCTCATCCACACAGTCCACACCACATTCACTCAGACGCTCATCCTGGGTTTATGCATTTATTGGATCTTCAGTGAAACTGTGTTGATGAATGAGAATAGATTCTAGACATTGCTGTGTAATTTCTCTGTATGTCTCTGTAAAAAAAAAAGATTCTACTCATAATAGTTTGAGCTGGATAATAAATGAGCGTTAATGATTTGTTATGGCTTTATTTTTAGTTTTGTATATTGAAGATCTATCTTCTTTTCTAAGCTGACACTTACTATTACTATTTAAGATAATATGTGAAATATGTTTTTGTCAAAATTCATTGATTGGATATGAAAGTGTTGGGTTTGTTAGAGGTGAGGAGCTAACAAAGAAATCTCAGTCATTTTCTACCATTTCCATTTATTATTAGTTGCTAATTTCTGAATGATCAGCAGAAGATTGCTTTACACTGGCATTTTGAATAAATGCTGACATCTCTGTTTTTCAGATTGTCTCCGTTTCTGTTGTTTTTTTTGGTTGGGTTTTTTTTATAGTTAGGAAAGCACTCTTTTAATTGTAAGTATCAGTTTGATCAGTCCCAGACCGTTTTTAACTGGTCTTGCTTCCTGATCAGATTCATCAAACATGCATCTTCTTGATCACTCAGTTCATTTGGATACTTCTCATCTTCGATCAACAGTTCCTTTACTGATGTGTCAAGCTGTAAAGTCTTGTTGAATAATTGATAGATGTATAGAAATATCCACAATAAAGGTAAAAACTTTTAAAATCTAGTTTATTTAACAAATTGATGGCTTTAAAAAAAAAGTAGTTAAGTAAAAAGCAATAAGAGTTATTTTAATAGACAAAAGTGTAATAAAATTGGAACATACATTTACCCCAAAAAACATTTACACTTCAGATTAAATCAGTTTTTCAACATTTTTGTCATGATATTTCTCCATTCAAAAAGTGCCCTGAAGACATTTATTGCCATTTCATTGAGGATCTGAATTTGTCAGTCTATGTTTATCATTTTTAATTGTACAAGAAAGTGTGCGATAACTGTTTTATTTTTATTTTTATGATATGGCCATGTTCAGAGTTGCGTATTACAATCACACAACTCACTGTCTTCAGTACAACAAACTTTAGGTTTGGAGGATAAAGTGGAATACTTACACTAGTCTCTGTGTGGCGTAGCATTGTGTTTTTTAAGGAATTCTGTATTTTTACTGCAGCTCAGCTTGGGCTTTAGTAGTCAGCTGTACTGGGTACTTCATGAAGTCATTTGTTTCTTCACCTTTGAAATGAAAATGTAAATGTTTTTTAAATAAATGTTTCATATCTAGTTAAATGCATGTTTGAGGACTCAGATGCCCCAAATTTCTGAAAGGGGGATGGTTTGGAAGTGGTAAAAAAATAATAATCCCGGAATCCTCTTAGGAAGTGTGTTTAGCATATCATTCACATGCTTTACATTTTCAGTCATTTATCTTTGTCTTTATCTCAGTCTTTTTGGTACAAACAAAACAAAAACAAAACATTTTTGGTGGGTCACACTGTGGCCTCAGAGCTTCTCCCTTGCTGACAAAGAAAGGGTTAAATAAATAAATAAATGTCTTAGTAAATAAGTAAATAAATGTAGACGTAATGCAGAAATAAATACCAAATTAAGTAAATTAATTTAAATGAATGAATAAATGAATGCATTTTGGAAAAATAAAAAATAGCATAAATAAGTAATTAAAATGATAAATATCTCCACTTTAATATTTTTATGATTTCATTCTTTATTTATATTATAATGTGTATTTCACCAAGAAAAAAAACTCTTAATACCACTGACATAAGTTTTATAGTTCATATGTGTTTCCCTGTAAATATCACTCTTTGGATTGTAGACACAGAAGCGCGTGAACAGGACTTTTATTTTTGATCTGGTGGTATGACGTCATACGGCTGCTCCGCGCTCTGCATCAGTGTATGGTTTCAGCTGAAGAAAGGTTTGTAGTCTTAATCATTTAAAGTGTTTAAATTAATACGCGTTCAGTCTATTTTATATGGTTTACAGGCGATTTAAACTTTATAATTATTGCGTGTAACATTGTAATATTTTATCTAGTAATGAACGTTATTTTGTGTGAGTAAAGCGCATCCACACACAGAGTCTGATTTCTCTCTCTGTTAGTGATTCAGATCATAAACATGAATAACAAACTCCGAGTCAAATGAATCGGTTGATTCACAAAATGATTCACTGTTTCGAATCGCCGCTCGCTGAGAGACCTGCTGCTCAAAACAGTGGAAATACGAGAACAAACTCAAACATGAGAAATTACAACTTTGACAAACAATTGCAAATGTTTTTGTTGTTGTTGTAATGACAACCTTTAAATACAGTAGCTATTTTTAAAGTGTGTAATCGATTAAATGTAATATACTAATTATTAAATGTTAATCAAAACGAAATATAAAGTTAAAAGGTGTGAGTGTTTGTTAAATCAAATCATTTAAGTCCATTAACTATTACTCTGATTCCTTTACTAGTGCACTGACTACTGAACTCTAGCGGACTGAGATGCACACAGAGATTAAATTTTTTTCTTTTTTTATATTTCTGTTAATTACTCTCATCTTAAACAGGGCGTTTCCAAACAGAAATAAAAACTTCCTGGTGAAGAAACTGAGATCCACGTGACACTATTATAAAGATGGTGTTTATTAAAGAGGAGAGTGAAGACATGAAGATTGAAGAAACATTCAGAGTCAAACATGAAGATACTGAGGAACAAACAGGTTGGTTTTCATAGGCCTATTTCACAACGTGACGTCAACAAGCCGGAAGTAGGGAAAACTATTTTCCGGTAAAAGCGCGTCAAGAACAATGGCGGAGACTAAAAGTAGTCAATCTTGTTGCGTACCGTTGTGTTTCAATTCGAAAAAGAAACAACCGTACTTATCGTTTCATAGCTTTCCAACTGAGGAAAATATGAAAAAACGTTGGATCTGGGCCATACGAAGGGATGAAGGGGTGGCATTTACAGTGAAGAAGGGCAGCACTTTTGTGTGTGCTATGCACTTTACGGAGGATGAAGTCCGCGTCCATACACAGTCCGGTCGAAAATATCTTACACCGCAGGCTGTGCCTTCCAGGTTTTCGTGGAACAACTGGGGAGACGTTAAATCACGCCAGACACGGACGGCAAAACGAGGTATCTGTGGTGAGCAGGAGGAAGCAAATGTTGAAATGGAGAGCGTTGATACGGCGCTGCCGGTGCAGGAACACGATTATAACAGCCGGCCTCCTCCAGGTGAGTGTAGCATGTTAGCTAATACAATAACTAACGTACAAATTGTCCAGAGTCAACAAAGATAAATACTTGAACACTAGGTAATTATTAATGAAATAGAGATTACATAATTTTCTAAATATATACAATGCTATAAATATAAAATTATGCTCACAGTTATGCTAACAATGGAATATGTTAGTGAGGTGAGAGTGCGAACCAATAACACGATTTAAACCCAGTTATAACTTAATTTTTACTAATGTCATCAGCAATTATACTGCTCTCTGTGGATTACTCAGTGGTTTTTAATCATGTTGCTGAAGCATTAATGTCCAATGATATAGACATTGCAAAAAACAAATGAAATAAAGCAAATTCAGATTTGTTATAATAATGGTATGTGAGACTATTGGGGTGAATAAAGAATTTACAGTGATGTTAAAAATATTGTATAATTGCACAAATCTGTAATAGTTATTTTAACAAATTGAGTTTTTTTTTCCGTCAGAAATGTACTCTAATAATGAATTGCCATGTTTAACATTATACTTTTAAAAAAGTTTTATTTTATGTTTATTTAGGTGCTCTGGATGAGGCATTAGAGAAAATAAAGGAGCTGGAGGAACTGGTTTCAAGCCTAACCATCTCACGATCTTTGCTGGATAGATGGTGTGTGTCTGATGAAGACTTCAGATATTTCACGAGGTTCTCAAACAAAAACATCTTTTTCGTTTTCTGGAGATCTATTGAGCCCTCTGCTTCCAAAATTGTGTACTGGTCCAAAGCCAAGAGGATTGGAATTTCAGCTGTAGAGAAGGAGGTTGTGAAGCCAAGCCCCCAGCGCAAAATGCAGCTTATTGATGAGTTTTTCATGTTTTGTTTGCGAGTCGCTGTTGGTCTTAGAGAGAGAGTTTTGGCCGAGGTATTCCAAGTAAGCACTTCTACAGTGAGCCGAGTTATAATAACGTGGGCAAACTACTTATATCTTGTGTTGGGATCAGTTCAAATCTGGATGTCCCGGGAACAGGTGAGACGGACGATGCCTGTGAAATTTCAGCAGTACTGCCCAAATGTGAGGGTCATCATTGATTGCACAGAGTTCAGATGTGAGTGTCCAGAGGCAATTACCCTCCACTCTGAAACATTCTCAGCCTACAAGAGCCATACCACCTTTAAAGCTTTGATTGGAGTGGCACCTTGTGGTGCAATCACATTTGCGTCAAAGTTATTCACTGGTTCTATCTCTGACAAGGAGTTGACAAGGCAGTCTGGAATCTTGGACTTACTAGAGCCAGGTGATGAGGTCATGGCAGATAAGGGCTTCCTCATTGGAAAGATGCTGGAGGATGTTAGGGCAAAATTAATCATCCCCCCTTTCAAGCACAGAGACCAGTTTAGCAGAGAGGAAACTGAGAGAACCCAGGCCATTGCCAGACTCCGCATACTTGTTGAACGTGCAATAAGACGAGTAAAAGAGTACCACATTTGGGATTCCCCTGTTCCCCTCACTTTAGCAGGCACAGTCAATCAGATGTGGTCATGCTGTTGCATGATGGCAAATTACCAGGGTCCTTTAGATCTTGAAGGTGAGATAAAATATTGGATGGAGTGAACATTCTGTGAGGCAGTAACATCGGCCTCCACCTCCTCCTGCTCACCGGCCAGTAACATCGGCCAGGCCAGTAACATCGGCCTCCTCCTGCTCACCGGCCAGTAACATCGGCCAGGCCAGTAACATCGGCCTCCTCCTGCTCACCGGCCAGTAACATCGGCCAGGCCAGTAACATCGGCCTCCACCTCCTCCTGCTCACCAGCCAGTAACATCGGCCAGGCCAGTAACATCGGCCTCCACCTCCTCCTGCTCACCGGCCAGTAACATCGGCCAGGCCAGTAACATCGGCCTCCTCCTGCTCACCGGCCAGTAACATCGGCCAGGCCAGTAACATCGGCCTCCTCCTGCTCACCGGCCAGTAACATCGGCCAGGCCAGTAACATCGGCCTCCACCTCCTCCTGCTCACCAGCCAGTAACATCGGCCAGGCCAGTAACATCGGCCTCCACCTCCTCCTGCTCACCGGCCAGTAACATCGGCCTCCACCTCCTCCTGCTCACCAGCCAGTAACATCGGCCAGGCCAGTAACATCGGCTTCCACCTCCTCCTGCTCACCCGCCAGTAACATCGGCCACTTCTTAGCCTTGCCACTGAACAAGAGCAGGTACAGCATCTTAAAGTTTAATCACCCTGTTTAATAAGCGAAGCCCACTACATAAATTTTATCAATTAAGTACCTTAAATTATTTGTGTACTAAAATCTCTGTCTGTCTCTCTCTCTGTCAAGATCCAGGGGGCAAGCATGGATCCAGATCCAACTCCTCCCACCTTACGTATACCTAAACCTTCCTGTCTCCACCCGATCCCTAATCCCACCCATCTTCACCCCTAAACCTACCATAATCTCCACCTCCTAGATGTGGAACCAACCCAGCCCATGGATCTTGTGCTCTGCAGTAAAGGGCTACTCAAGTAATTTCTCTAATTTTCATTTTCTATTTTACATACCTGCA
>NC_133361.1:103050326-103066278 GCF_049309525.1 Garra rufa
ATTTAATGACATTAGTTTTCCTTGATAAAAATGCCATCTCAGTGTGGACGGAAGGCCAAAACAGAGAGAGAGAAAGAAAAAAAAGCGTTTTCAAGGTTCCATTCTTGGGCCTGTTCTGTTCTCTATATATTTACTTCCTGTAGGGTCCATCTGTAGGAAGTATGGCATCTCGTTTCATTTTTATGCAGATGACTCTCAGCTTTATCTGCCTTTGAAATAGAAAGATGCAAAGTCCATAGCACCATTGTTGGACTGTCTTGAAGACATTAAACCTGGTTGGCTCTAAAAATGTTTTAAAGTTTAATAAAGAAAAGAAAAGTTGTGGTATTTGGATCCAGGGGTGCTCATGACTCTTCTCAGTTGGATCTTGGTGTTTTAAGATTATATGTGAAGCCCAATGTAAAAAAATGTGGGTGTTATTATGGAGTGAAAACTGGATAAAAAGGTTAATTCAGTAATTAAAGCTAGTTGTTTCCAGTTGAGGCAATTATCCAAAGTGAAGTCTTTTCTATCTTTTAGTGAGTTTGAAAGAGTTATACATATGTTTAGGTATTAACCAGGCTTCTCTCACACATTTGTAGTTGGTACAGAATGCTGCTGCTCGTATGTTGACAGGAACACAAACGAGAACATATTACACCAATTCTGGCACCTCTCCATTGGCTTCCTGTTCATTTTAGAATGGATTTTAATCGATTTTTGTTTTAGTGTTTAAATCACTAAATGGACTAGGATATTCTGACTTAATACAGCTATACACTCCAACAAGAGCACTTAGATCCACCGAGCATTTACTTTTGGTTGTTCCTGCCACAAGGTTAAAAACGGGGGACCTAGTCTTAAAACTCATCTTTACACTTTGGCTTTTAACACAGTAGGAGAGTTAAGTTTTTATGATTGTGTTGGACTCTTGTCTGTTTTACAGTGGTGTGAACAAGTGTTGGCCCCCCTTCCTGATTTTTTTTTATTTTTTAAAGTTTGTCACACTTTAATATTTCAGATCATCAAACAAATTTAAATATTAATCAAAGATAACACAAGATGCAGTTTTTAAACAAAGGTTTCTTTTAATGAAGGGAAAACAAAATCCAATCCCACATGTCCCTGTGTGAAAGTGTTAAAACATAACTGTGTTTTATCACACCTGAGTTCAGTTTCTCTAGCCTTACTCAGGCTTGATTACTGCCACACCTGTTCGCAATCAAGAAATCATAAATACGACCTGCCTGAGTGAAGTAGATCAAAAGGTCCTAAAAAGCAACATATTTTCAGATCCAAAGAAATTCAGAAACAAATGAAAATGAAAGTAATTTAGACCTATCAGTCTGGAAAATATTATAAAGCCATTTCTAAAGCTTTGGGACTCCAGCGAGCCATTATCTACTAATGGGGAAAACATGGAACAGTGGTGAACCTTCCCAGGAGTGGCAGGCCGACCAAAATTACCCCAAGAGTGCAGCGACGACTCATCCAAGAGATCACAAAAGACCCCACAACAAAATCAACTACACAACTGCTTGAAAGAGACTGGGCAAAAATGGCCTGCATGGCAGAGTTCCAAGACAAAAACCACTGCTGAGCAAGAAGAACATAAAGGCTTGTCTCAGTTTTGCCAGAACACGTCTTGATGATCCCCAAGATTTTGGGAAAAATACTCTGATGAGGGACCGACGAGACAAAAGTTTAACTTTTTGGAAGGTGTGTGTCCTATTACATCTGGCGTAAAAGTAACACAGCATTTCAGTAAAATATGGTGGTGGTAGTGTGATGGTCTGGGGCTGTTTTGCTGCTTCTAGACCTGGGGTAAGTTTCCCAAAAGCATCGTTAGCTAACTATGATCGTTAGTTCCATTGAACTATATTGGTAACGACCGAACTTTTGGGAAACGCACCCCTGGACGACTTGCTGTGATAAATGGAACCATGAATTCTGTTGTCTACCAGTAAATCCTGAAGGACAATGTCCGGCCATCTGTTCGTGACCTCAAGCTGAAGCAAACTTGGGTTCTGCAGCTGGACAATGATCCGAAACACACCAGCAAATCCACCTCTAAATGGTTGAAGAAAAACAAAATGAACACTTTGGAGTGGCCTAGTCAAAGTCCTGACCTGAATCCTATTGAGATGCTGTGGCATGACCTTAAAAAGGCGGTTAATGCTCGAAAACCCTCCAATGTGGCTGAATTACAACAATTCTGCCAAGATGAGTGGACCAGAATTCCTCACAGCGCCATAACAGACTCATTGCAAGTTATCACAAATGCTTGATTGCAGTTGTTGCTGCTAAGGGTGGCCCAAACAGTTAAGTTTAGGGGGCAAACATTTTTTCACAGAGGGCCATGTGGGTTTTGATTTCCCTACATAATAAAAAAAACTTCATTAAAAAACTATGTTGTGTTTACTTGGGTTATCTTTGATTAATATTTACATTTGTTTGATGATCTGAAACATTAAAGTGTGATGCATGCAAAAAAAGAAGAAAAAAAATCAGGAAGGGGGCCAACACTTTTCCACACCACTGTATGTGTTTATTGTTTTAAATTTATTATACTTGTACAGCACTTTAATAAACACTTGTTGTTTTTAAAAGTAATTTAAATTAGATAAATAAACTTTGACATTGACCTAGCAGGTCAGTGTAACAGCCCGTTTTTTGATTGGCTAACATAATTGCCCCAGAAAAACGTGAATTTTTCATCTGACGGTTGAGTGGGGAGTTTATCCCCTTTTTTTTCTTTTCTCTTTCTATATTTGTTGGATTTTATTCCCTAGGACACTAAAATGGTACAGAAAAATTGAGATCAGTCTATATTTAGATTATATATATATATATATATAGATCCTAAACTCTGTCATTAGATTTTCTAGGTTTTTTAATAATTGTATAACGGCCAGCCTAAACTCTGTAGGGTACCGGCTGAGCAGGATCAGGTTTGGACACCGTGGTATAGGATCTAGCATACATGCATTACATATCTACGTGTTTTGATGTTAATTGTTTTGTGCCACTAAACTGGGGTTAACTTGTATTCCTTTTTTCCACCTTAGACCTAATAGCACTGAAAGAAGAGAGAGAAGTACTGAATGAAACTGAAGAGAAAGATCAGTTTGAGAATCTTCATGATTTCGTGTCTGGAGAAAAATCTTTTTGTTCATTAGAGTTTGAAAAGACTTCTACACAAAAAAGAGCTCAAACTACAAACCTTGAAGTCCACCAGAAAATTCACACTACAGAGAACCCTTTTACCTGCCAACAGTGTGGAAAGAGTTTCACTCTAAAAGGAAGCCTTAACAGACACATGATAATTCACAATAGAGAGAAGCCTTACTCATGCAAACAGTGTGGAAAGAGTTTCACTCTAAAAGGAAGCCTTAACAGACACATAAGACTTCACACTGGAGAGAAGCCTTACTCATGCAAACAGTGCAGCAAGAGTTTCGCTCGAAGTGGAAACCTTAAAGTCCACCAGAAAATTCACACTACGGAGAACCCTTTTACCTGCCAACAATGTGGAAAGAATTTCACACGAAAAGTACACCTTAACACACACATGAGTATTCACACTGGAAAGAAGCCTCACACATGCCAACAGTGTGGAAAGAGTTTCACTCTAAAAGGATGCCTTAACAGACACATGAGAATTCACACTGGAGAGAAGCCTTACTCATGCAAACAGTGTGGAAAGAGTTTCGCTCGAAGTGGAAACCTTAAAGTTCACCAGAAAATTCACACTACGGAGAACCCTTTTACCTGCCAACAATGTGGAAAGAGTTTCATTCAAAAAGGACACCTTAACACACACATGAGAATTCACACTGGAGAGAAGCCTTACACCTGCAAACAGTGTGGAAAGAGTTTCAATCAAAGTGGAAACCTTGAAGTCCACCAGAAAATTCACACCATGGAGAGCCCTTTCACCTGCCAATGGTGTGGAAAGAGTTTTAATCAAAAAGGAAACCTTAACATTCACATGAGAGTCCACACTGGAGAGAAGCCTTACTCATGCAAACATTGTGGAAAGAGTTTCAATGAAAAAGGAGCCCTTAACAGGCACATGTTAGTTCACACTGGAGAGAGGCCTCACACATGCAAACAGTGTGGAAACTGTTTCAGTCAAAAAGGAAGCCTTGACAGGCACATGAAAATTCATAATAGAGAGAAGCCTAACAGATCATCTTAGTGTAGAGTGAGTTTCAAACTAAATGTATAGAATGGAACATTCTAGTTATGTTTCTCATTATGTTTTGTCCATTGTACACTTTAATCTCAGTCCAACACAATATAGCTAGTTGACTCGGTAATGCATAAAAGCGCAAGGAATAATTTGGATTATGGACAATGCGTACAACTACAACCCTTGTTCCCTGAGAAAGGGAAGGAGACACGAGGACATACAGAGGGAGGCTCCACCTTGGACTCTGTTCGTCATCCTCCTCCCGGATGTCCATTCTTCTCCTTCCATTGTTCCATCAGTGCAATGATGCGCCTTCCAGAAGGGGGACGATATGCCAGGAATATGGACCTGTTTTTGTTTCTGTGTGCCCTTTTTTGGTCCCATTCCTTTCCTTTAGTCCAGTTAGTCATTCTCTGCACCTGTGTTCCCCAGTTACCCCATTTATTAAAATCAAAGTCTGTGCATTCTGTCTCTGTTGGGTCTCTATCGTCCAATACGTGTGTCTTCCCTGTTCAAGTATTGGAGCAATTTCATTAAGCACTGTCACCTCCCCAATTTGCAGTGTCTGAGACAAATTACTACCGTGAAATGCGTCTGCTTTACTTACTGCTCATGAAGAACACACTGCCAGATTCAAATGCGCAGTATGATGTCACAATGACAGAAACATTACCATAAATAGAATCTTTGAAATCTTTGATCTTCAGTTGAAGCTTCTGAATGACTCTTGTGCAGATTTAAGCCTCAGAGTTTCTTAAGACACTCACTCTAATAAAAGTTTTCTTTCCACTTACAAGTGAGTGCAAGGGCCGCCCAGCAGGGCCGTGGTTGGTTGGTGGGAGCAGGAGGCCCCTTTAGCATCCTAAATGCTGGGTGTGATGTAGTGTGTTGTGTTTGGTGGGGGGTGTGACACAGTCATTGACAAAAGAGGTGCAGGGCTGTATTCTCTCCAATCAAATGAACAGTAATGGTTTATAGGAACCCCACCTGACTCTGCCCTTTAGATTAATGGTTGTCAATCCCTGTTTACACCTGCTATAAACCTTAATTCTAACATATATAGTTGATTTATTTGTTAACAAGCAAGCACATGAACAAATAATATAATCAAGAACGTACATTTCCTTAAAAGTATGCTGTAAGTATTTTGTCCTGTCTTATTCTGTTCTCCTAGTGTTTTTTCCCCCTATGTTTCTAGTTCATTTGGTTTAGTCCTTGTTCTCCCCCTTTTGGTTTAGTCCTTTTGGTTTGTTCTTGCCCATATTTGTATTTCTCCCTCGTTATCTTGTTAGCTTGTTTGTTACCACGCCCATGTATCTGTGTATTTAAGTCTGTTTGTGATCACTCCCCGCTGTCTGTCGTTAATGTTACTGATGTTTCATCTGCTCCTTCTTGCTCCCGGTTTTTGTTTGTTTGTATTGTACTTTATTTAATCATTTACTCCGGTTTCCTCCTCCATTCTCCACTCCTCAACCCACCAGACCGTGACAGAACGACGGACCCAAAACTAAAGATGAATCGGGCTGAGGCAGACATGGTGAGACTGCGGCAGGGTTGTCGGAGTTTGGAGCAGTATGTGGCGGATTTTGTCGAGCTCTCACATCAGGTGGGCTGGCCCGATGCTTCTCTCGGTGCCGTGTTTCTGATGGGGCTGAATGATGAGACGATTCGTTGTGATTCTGTAATTTCTCCTTGATCGAACTGATCAATCTCATTCTTTATTTAAATTGCTCTGATTTTGAACTTGAAGAAGTAAAGAGTGTCCGGTCTCATCGTTCAGTCCCCTCTGAAACACATCACGTCGGGTCAGCCTATCCCAAGCCGAGAATCCCCACATACCGTGCCAACGGATCGGACCGCCAGCACAGTCTCCAATCTCCAGTCGTCCTCCATAGCTCTGCCGCTGTCCTCAGCCCGATGCGGCCGGCCTCATCCCCGCGCTCTAATCTACCGGCCTCCGCCCAGCGCTCTAGTCTGCCGGCCACCTCTCCGCGCTCAAGCCCGCCGGCTTCCTCTCCGCACTCGAGCCCGTCAGCCGCCAGGCCAGCGTCAGCTCACAAAATGGCCGCCACGCCAGCTCACAAGATGGCTGCCACGCCTGCTCACAAGATTGCTGCCATGCCAGAATCTGCAAGCAATATGGCTGCCACGCAGTTGTCTGCACGCAAGATGGCTGCCACGCAGGAGTCTGCAGCCAAGATGGCCGCAGTTCCTGAATCCTCGGCCAAGATGGCCACCAAGCCTGAATCCCTGGCCAAGATGGCCGCCGTTCCTGAGTTCCCGGCCAAGAAGGCCGCCAAGCCTGAGTTCCCGGTCAAGATGGCCGCCGTTCCTGAGTTCCTAGCCAAGATGACCACCAAGCCTGAGTCTGCACCCAAGATGGCTACCGCCCAGCCTTCCAGAGTCTCCGCTGGTTCCGCCCAGCCCTCCAGTGACTGCGCCGCCAGAGCGCCCTCCAATGACTGCGCCGCCAGAGCGCCCTCCAGTGACCGCTCGCCCAGAGCCAGCTCTTCCAGAGTCTCCGCTGGAGACGCCCAGCCCTCCAGAGTTTCCGCTGGGGTCGTCCAGTCCTCCAGAGCCCGCTTCTCAAGCCTCCGGAGCTCCCTGATCCGACCTGGAGACCACCCCTGTATCCTTTGGTTCCTGTATCCCTGTCTAGTGGTCTCCAGGGCGGAAGTTAAACGGCGGAAGACGCGCCTTTTGGGGAGGGGGGGTGTAATGTCAGTATTTTGTCCTGTCTTGTTCTGTTCTCCTAGTGTTTTTGCCCCCTATGTTTCTAGTTCATTTGGTTTAGTAGTTTTATCCCCCTTTTGGTTTAGTCCTTTTGGTTTGTTCTTGCCCATAGTTGTATTTCCCCCTCGTTATCTTGTTAGCTTGTTTGTTACCACGCCCATGTATCTGTGTATTTAAGTCTGTTTGTGATCACTCCCCGCTGTCCGTCGTTAATGTTACTGATGTTTCATCTGCTCCTTCTTGCTCCCGGTTTTTGTTTGTTTGTATTCTTTTTCAGTGTTTTGTTTAAATAAACTTTATTTAATCATTTACTCCGGTTCTCCTCCTCCATTCTCCACTCCTCAACCCACCAGACCGTGACATATGCGAGCTCACTGGTTTACAAAGCACACTAAAATTCAAAGAAATAAACTCACAAAACTGAAGCTAAACGATCCCTGTGTTGAATCTTTTTATAAACTGATCATGAATTTACTAAAGCTGAGTTACTAAAATTTTAAGATGTGTTTTAAAAGTCCCCATTATATCAAAATGTATTTATTTTGTCTTTTAGTATGAATGTTAGTCTTGCATTTATACACTACCTGTCTCTCATTGTCCCCATCTTTATTGATTTTTCATTCACTAGCTGTCCTTGTGTTATCCTCTCTGTGTGTTTTTCTCTGCATCAGTCCAAATCTTCTGGTTTCTCTGTCTCCAGCTACCCACATTCCCTGTGTCATTTCACTTTATTTATTATGACTCAACTTGTATGCTTAAATGTTCTGATTTCTTTGTATGAATTAAATATTTGGCTTGATGGCTACATCTGGTGGAAATGTTGTGTCAATAGCCCACTTAGAAATACCCTTACTGATAAAAATGCTGATGTGTCAAATACTTATTCTCCCCACTGTATGTAAATACAACAAAGAATGAAATATGCTAATAAAAAAGTTTAAAGCTGCCTGGTATTTCCAGAGTTCCACAATCAGTAAACTTAGATATTACGACATAAATTAAAAATCAACTAAATAAGCTAAAATTCACCTACAATCAATGGGATCAAGACATTTTGTTCAGTTTGTCAATTCATTTACCTACCAGTTACATTGTTGCTTTTCCCATCAAGGCAAAAGTTTGACTAATATTTTGATTCAAAGGAATCAACTTGTAGAATTCAGTGACACATTCATAGTCAAAATTTGAGGGAATCAACAACCATTTAATAATTCAATTCAAGTTTATTTGTATAGCGCTTTTCACAATACAAATCGTTGCAAAGCAACGACATAATTGTCAACCTACTACATTTTTCATAATCGATCAAAATGGCCAAGTATTGTTTTAATGGCATACTTACTGGCGAACGTCCACTGAATGTCAACGTATTTTGGAAAACAAGATAGGGACCGTCTAAAAAGTTGTAATCTTTTCTTATTGTGCGCAAAGAGACAAATACATTTAAGCCAACAGATGTACCAGCAAACACCAATTGCATTATAGTAATTGTGTTTGAAAAGATGGTCAGGAAATTAAAAAAGCATGGACATATACATGAATTGTAATTTGGGAACAAGATAAGAGGCAAATTACCTGTAATCTCCTGAACATAGTTAATAGCTTCATTTTACAACTGTTTTGTGTTGATTTTAACAATAAAATATGTTTTTTAATAGGTTTTGAAAGCATGGATCAACTGTTCCAAAGCAAGTTGGACTATTTTGTTTGGACCCAACAGAACATACTAGAGCCCATGTCTTGCTGTTTTATTCACCTAAGTTTCTCTGGTTTAAAGTGTGATGATGACTTAACAGTGCAACAGGTGTTCAGTAAAAAGAATGGCTAACCTTTTATGTGTTCCTGTTGTGTGACAAATGCATTTAATATTAAACACTCACAATATCACAATTCATGTGCATTGATTGATGTTTACTGTCCTGCAGAAATATCACTGTCCATGGTACTGAATCCATCACATTATTGACAAGTACCTAGAAAGCATGACTAACAGGGTGTTTATTTTGGGTGAACATTTCAAAAATAAGTGGAAAACTTGATGATTTATAAGTAATTTGCGCCTCACATATATATTCAATTTGTCTCATCACTGTGTTTTATGGATTTCTTTAATGACACATCATCCAGTTCAATAGCTTTTGAATATCACGTATTGGTCGTCTTGTCATCATTAACTCTTGCACTACACATCATGGACTTCATTCCCCACAAGCCACTGCACTAATCACTGCATTCACCTGCTCCTTGTTTCTCACTGCACTGATTACCGCTCACAGCTGCACCTCATCACACTGACTGCATTTAAGCTTCTCACACACACAGCCACCTTGCGAAGTCTTATTGTTCCGTATGGTCTTTATTTCCAAGCGTTTCTTTCCGTGTTTGTATTCCCGTGTGTTTGATTCCTGGACTCCCTCCCATGTTTGATTCTTGCTGCCAGCCCCGACCTTTCTGCCTGTTTTTTGACGACGATTTCTGCCTGCCCCTTTGTGTTTGTTTGTTTGAATAAAATGCTGCAAATGGATCCGCACGTCTCTGACCTTCCTTGTGTCTTTAATGTGCAATTATTTGCTCTAGGCTAGGCAAGGAAAGGCAAGTTTATGTATATAGCACATTTCATACACAATGGTAATTCAAAATTCTGTACATAAGAGGAATTAAAATCATAATATAAAAATCATAAAAATTTATCATAATCACAACAATAAAAACAGAAGATTTAAGAACATTTAAAATGATGTAGAAATTGATTTAGATGTTGATTTAGAGTCTAGATGTTTCATTTCTATCATCACTGTTCTCTATGTGGTTCTTCAGTGTCACAGCATCCTCAATAACTTTTGAAAAGAAGGTCACACGACTACAAGACAAGTTGCTAAATATTTATTTGACTATAAAGAACATACTACAAGTCTTTAATGTGCAATTATTTACTCTGTTTTATTTCTATCATCATTGTATTCTATGGGGTTCTTCAATGTCACAGCATACAGTTCAATAACTTTTCAAAAGAAGGTCACACGACTACAAGACAAGTTGCTAAATATTTATTTGACTATAAAGAACACACTACAAGTCTTTAATGTGCAATTATTTACTCTAGATGCTTCATTTCTATCATCACTGTATTCTATGTTGTTCCTTAATGTCACACCATTGATAACTTTTGAAAAGGCCATAATGTTTTCAACAAGTTTAAAAATTATGTCAGCACTGCAGTTCTGCAGCTACGCATTCTGGTTGAGTAGCATCTCTATGTACTTTAAATTATTATAAGTCAGTTCGCATAATCAACTTTCCACTTATAGCCCAAACAGGACATAGGCTTCTAATAGACTTATTCGTTTTTTTTTTTTTTATGTACTTCTAAACTGTGATATTTAGCCAATAAGACATTTTTTGATGAAGTCTCCTCCATTGCTGATTTAGGGAAAAAAAAAAAAAAAAAAGGTTGAGTGTTTTTTTTTTTTTGTACCTTTATTTCGGAGCCAGATTTTTTTTTCTCCAAATACAATGCATCTTAAGCAGCATAAGCCATGCTGTGCCAATGCATGGATTTACACATGGATTTAAACAAAACAAACTCAAGGAACACTTAGAGATAGTGAACATCATCTCTTTAAAAAAACTTAAACACACAAACAACAAAACTATTGTTGGTCCTCCTTTGGGACTGCAAGGTTTAGGCACTTGAGATGGTACCATCTCTTGCAGTTTTCACACTGAACCTAAGAAAGCAGGAGACAAACAGTAACATTTGTTTTAACAATTTTTTTTACCTTTTCCCTTGGTTAAAAAAAATAATAAATAGAAGTAATTCAAGTGAAAGATATTGATTACCCAAATACATGGCTCTTCCATTTGGGCAGATTCAATTTTTCCGCACAGAGAACAATACTCCTCCCTTGACACTACAATTATTTGAATGTTAATATGAACGATTTTATTAAACTCCTAAGTATACAAAATGTACTTTTAAGGTTATTGTTCATCTGCTTTAAGGATTGTTTGCAATACCTGATGCCTGCAGAATTTCTTTTCCCATTTGTGTTCTGCAGTGGCGCATCGACTCTTCAGTAGGAGAGATGCTTATTCTCTCCGGGATTTCTGGAAATTTCTCCTCCACCACCTTGGCCATCTGGAGTGAAAGCAGTGAAATGTTTATACACAAAGTGTTACTTATGGAAAATGTAAGTGCAATGTTTTTAATGTATGACACTTTTATCCAAAGCAACTTAGTTTAAGAGACCAAAATCAAAGCCATGAGCTACAGGAAAACAATGTAAACTAATATTCTATTACCTGCATTACAAAAACACCACAGCTTGTGCTATCCTCTTGAAAAGTGTGTTCAATCTTGCCAGGTAGCCAATTGATTTTTAACCAGTCTTCTTTTGCATGCTGGTTTCTTCTCATTTTAAAATATTCCCTAGTTTTTAAGAAATAAAAGCAATACACTAAGAAATACATTGAATTGTAGATTTTCACTAATACAGTATACCTTCACACAGTTGTGACAGAGCATAGTAGCAACAGACCATTTAAATAATGTAATGTACCCAAATCTATAACATGTCATATAGCATGTCTGGCTTCCTCCATTTCATCAGTGCCACTCTGAGGGTCAATCACGAAGATTGTTTTTGACATGGCATGCAGATACTAGAAAAAAAAAATAGAAATTTTGTTCAGTTTATTCTGAATAAAAGGATGAAAAGCAGTTTGTACTTCAATATCTAACTTAAATACGTGAAATATGCATTTTTTTAAACAAAACTAAATCCCACATTTTGCATCATTTGCATTAATATTTTTATTGTCCTGGTAAGCTTACCTCCCCAACTAACCAGTCATGTGGCCTTAACGATTGAAAATCCCTGTGATGCAACAGGTATTCTAAAGTGCTGTGAGGCACTCTTAGAATTGCCACAACAACATCTGTGGGGTTATTTCTCCATAGTAAATCAACCTGTAATGACACAAACATCATGGTTTACAAAACAGTATTTACTCTGCTTGCCTCATATAGTGAATTATTCTAAAATTATATTTGTATTACCTCATCCTCCACAGAAATGTCCTCCACTTCAGATGACTTTTTACAAGCCTCAAGTGCTGGTCCACTTTGTTGGCTTTTTACATTTTGTCTTGCTAACTTTACGGTCTCATCCTTCTCAACGATCTGCATCTTTTTTTTAATGGGGGACTGGCACATTTTGTGGAGCAGAATAAAATTTGGATTTGGTGGCTGTCACTCTGCGTTCTTTCTTTTTAGCCCACGTCTCTTGACATAGAGAAATGTCTTCTGAATGCGTTCTCAAAAGCCGTTCTGGGGACAGGTTGTGGTGTAAAATATGTTCGATGTATCGTGCCTGGAGTGATACATACATTTTCCTTACAAATGCTCCTGGTCTGATGGTTTTTTTTTGAATGATGGAATGTTTAACAATGCCAAACCACTTCTCAACATGGCAGTTTGTGTCTCTTGTTTTCTCTGGTTTGCTTTTCACATTCTCTTTGTCATCCTCATCCACGGCATACCTCTTCAGGTTTCCCAACAGTACACCACTCCACAAAGGAAAGATAGCAAAGTAGTGATCAAAGAGAAAGCTGAGGATTTCTGGACAGTAGTACAGATTGTCCTCATTTGAAACTACCTCCTCATTTGATCTCTGGTCCTTGACCTCTTCAGACAGTTGCTTTAAAAAAATAGTGAATGGTGAACTCCCGACAATAGGGTATATGTCGAACGTCACCTGACCAACCCCGGAAAACAGGTCTCATTGCTTCCGCTTGTCGGACTTTTAAGGTAATCAGTTAAACAAGCCAGCTGTTTATTGTGGACGTTTCATTCGATATTTATATATAAATGTTAGTGAAAAGAATAAAAATTAAAAACTTTTATATATCAATACACATATGTGATGGACATTGGTTATGATCATTTTTAGTGTCTACTTTAAAGGAATCTTGAGTAAATCATGTTCATATTTAAAGAGGCATATGCAAAACGCGTGAACCGGAAGCAACCAGACCTGTTTAGCAGAAAACGGAAGCCTGTTGGGCATAACCCCTATTGACTTAAAATCCATCTTTCCTTCACTACACTGCTCCATGTCCCAGTCCTCCAGGACTGAATCTTCAATGGGTCCCTCTTGAGTTTTTAAAATAAGGGATTCAAGGAAATGTACACTTGCCTAGACACTTTTTGTGCTTAGGGGAGTTGAAAGGACTGTGCACAGTGCTTTGAAGAGGTTCCTGGATTCACTGAGGGAGCTTGCATTTTGAAGCCGTGCAAATGAAAAGGTAATGAAGTCTCTAAGACCATTATCAAAGGTTTGCCTAGAAACTGCCTGTCTGACAGCTTTCAGGACATGAGCAGAGCAGATGTGAAGGACAGTGTGTTGTCGAATATCTTCCCATGTTCTTTTCCCCATGCAAATTTCGAAAGCTCTGTCCAGATAGGAGGTGATGTGTTCCCTGTTAAATGCTAAAAGCACACTTTGAATCAGTGCCCAGCTGTAATCAGTTTCAATTTGGTGGATGTGCAGTCGGGTGTATTTTGACAATTGCAGGGTAAACTGCATCAACCAGAACGTGATCGGTGGAACAGGATGCTCATTGGACAGCATTTCACAAACTGGGAGAGGCGGTGCATCCTGACCACTTCCAGGAATTGTAAGTGCGTAATAGAGTACCTTTTTTGGCTGAGAGGGGAGTTTTGACACTAGACCACCTGTAGCATCCAGATAAAGGGTAACAGGAGCCTTCTTCCGTAAATGAGTGCTTTTGCAATTTTACCTCTTTTCAAGTGAGTAGCTGGACGACATTTCCTGTCTGTAACTTTGTGTTTAATGCTACCGTCTTTATCATCAGGGATTCTTTTAATGATGAAGGTATATTTGGCCTTGCATGAAGGGAAAGTGCACACAGCCATACAATGCAAGTATGGAGCATTCCGTTTCCTGCTGGCAAGAGCTTTAACATGATGATACTTAAAAGACAGTGTACATGATGGATTTTTGGATTTGAAAATTCTGTAAAGATAGTCTGTCCATGGATGTCTCAGCTTTGAAGAACCTTGTAGTGGTCTGATCTTTTTCCAGTGTTTTCCTTTCATGATGATTTCAAATTTTTTTCTCACCCTTGGTATCTGGCGTAGACCATGGGTTTGTTCTGAAGCTTCATTTTTGTTGTCTGGCTCTGAACTGTTTGTGTCACTATCTTGTTCCGAAGCCTCACTCTTGTCTGGCTCGGAACGGTTTGTGTCACCATCTTGTTCCGAAGCCTCACTCTTGTCTGGCTCTGGAAACTTTGAGTCACCAAATTCTTCTGACCCCTCTGTGTCACACTTCAGAAACTCTGGTTTCTGGCCTGACACTTCACTGACTGCCACACCTGTGGTAAATCAAAATAAAAAGTTAGCGTTATTACCAAAAACTTTTAGAAATACCACATTATTTATTTTGAATTATAAAATGCATAAATGCATTTGGAATATAGTGATGACCCCAGTGTTAACTCATAAATAGAACGCAGCAGCAGTTTAGTGTCAGGGCTTTGTAGTATCGTATTATCGTATATATATATATATTTATTTATTTAGCCTATACAAAAGGCATCATTGCATATATAAGTTTCTACTATCAAACTGATTTTATATTAAAGTTTATTAAAGAGCCAAGATGTGAATGCGGATTTGAATTTAGCAGTTGATGTGCCACACCAAACATTCCAATCATACCCATTCGATCTTATCATAATTATATGAAATCAGTAAGTTATGTAATTTTTTTTAGAGAAGCCTCTAATGCTCATCAAGGCTGCATTCATTTGAAAATACCGAAAAACAGTGACATTGCAAAATATAACAATATAAAATAATGTTTTTTATTTTCATTTATTTTAATGTTTAATTTACTGAGATGCAAAGCTGAATTTTCAGTTTTACTGAACAGTTACTCCAGTTTTAAGTTTCACGTGATCCTTCACAAATATTGTAATATGCTGGTTTATTATTAGAATTATTGATACTTTAAACAGTTGTGTTCCCAAATGTTTTTTGGAACCTGTGATTCTTTTTTTCAGGATTCTTTGATCAATATGTTAAAAAGAACAGCATTTATTCCAAATATACGGTGACGCATTGCTGCAACACACATTTTTTCTACTCAGATATGTCGTAATAACCACGGCTGCGTTCTCCAATAACGTTGTCTCTCAGCGCGCTACGAAGACTCAAAGGGTACACCTTAACTACAGGTATACCTCTACTACGTGTGTTCTCCCAACTAAACCTTAGGATGTTGCTTAAGGTAAACCTTCTTAAGTGCGACCTTTACAGGTGCTGTCCATGGTGGAGGTGCTGAAAAGGTTGATATCGATGCCTCGAAGATCGATTGTGCGCTCTTTCCTTCAGAGCGGTATAGGTAAAAAGTATTGAGAAAACAATTTTTTTTTATAAAGAAGCGTTTTAGAAATAGTACAAACTGCATTTATCGGGGCTCATTGAAATATGTGCATGCAGAAATAAATGTGTATGTGTTTATAATTTAGCAAGTGTGCAATCACGCACCCTCACGGCCATAAGTGTGTTAATGTTCTCCACAACATATGCTGATTACCCACTAGCCGTATCACATTATTGGCGTAAATTGCCACACTGAGGTCTTCAGCTCATATCCATCCCAACCTATTCTCATCACTTTGCGTAAAAATAAAATGACTTTGCAATAGAGTGTAATGCATACGCCAAAGTCCAATTTTGCGTACATATGATACGCCAATGCTTCCCATTAACTTCAATGGAGAGAGGATGCGTACAAATACCACGAATCATTTTTTATACATATAGAAGGTTTCGGAAAACACGTATTAACCTACTTCTTAAGGTACAACTTAAGAACGACGTAGCGTTTAGGTGGTAGGTGGAAACCACCTTAACGCTACGTCGTTCTTAAGTTGTACCTTAAGAAGTACCTTATCGTTAATACTTGTTTTCCGAAACCTTCTTAGTTAAGTATACCTTCTGTTAAGTCATACTTT
>NC_133361.1:103066778-103141778 GCF_049309525.1 Garra rufa
CTCCTCCCAGTAGGTGTGACCTTGCACAGACAAAAAAACGATGGTAATGGGGGCCTTGGGCCAGCCGGAGGAGTGGAGTCCTGAGGTGAAGTTGTGACGATGACTGACCAAGGCAGAGCTGTAGGGACGATGGAGCCCAATGGAGCTGATGGACCAACGGGTGACGGTGGCAGGGCTGCTAAACAGGGGCAACTGAGGGAGGATGGGTGGGAAATCTATGAAGATCCACAGTAGAGGAAACACAGGAAGTTTAATGTCTGTATTCTCAGTGAAATCAATCAAATCTTGTTTCATCACTAGCTGTCCCAGGTCCAGTTTTACCTCACCCTCAGTGGCGGTGCAGTGCTGTCGTCAGCACCCTCACTACCCACTAAAATCTCTGCCGTTGCACACAGTGACCGGCTAATGCACCTGGTCAAACAGGCTTGGCTCTACCTCCGTGACGGTCGTCCGTGCTGTCACTCCTCTAGGCAATGGCTCTGTCGCAGTGGACTCTGGCTCTCTGTTGTTGGTGAGCTGGGGCTCGTGCCCCGCATGTCGGGGTGGTGGCTGACTTGGCTCTGGGTCCAGAGTGGCACTGGCGAGTTTCTCCAGGAAACAGCCTCAAGGGCCGTCCTCAGACGACGGCACTCTGTATGCCATGTTTAAGATTGCGTCAAAGAACGGACAGAGAAATCCTCAGGCAGGTTAACAAACAGACAGGATGACTGGAACACACACATACAATAGGTAACGTTTAAGCCGGACAGAGAAACTCAGAAATCAAACTTATAAAGGAGTGCTAATTTCAACGTCAGGTGATGGGAATGACCATTGGGAAAAACCAAAATGTAAAGTCCAAGGGTGTGCAACAAGACGGAAAGTACATTTTTTCAATTATCTACTTCGGAGAGCGCTTTCAAAAAGCTCAGTTTTCCTTAACATAAATGCCATCTCAGTGTGGATGGAAGACCAAAACAGAGGCCTTCAAATGGAAACTTATTATTGTAGACCAAGCCTAAAAGATAGAATGGGAAATTACTTTCTGGAGACAACTTTACACTTTAGTTTTTTAGTTTATTTCTTACATTTATTTTATTAAAACATTTACACAGTGTGTGACGTTTGCTATGCAAATTGTTTAAAATACTTTTTTGATACTTTTTGGAGCCTTGAGCTGATGAAACTGATGAGAATATTGCTTGTGAATAAATTACTTTAACAAAAAAAATAAAAAAAAATCTTACATACAACTAAGGCCTTGTCCACACAGAGATCTGTTTAGGTTGTATACGCATACATTTTGTATTGAATAGGTGTTTCTTCCAGACGGATCTGGTGTTTTGGGAGAGTGAAACAGATACTTAATTAAACCGGGTCCCAGAGTGGATAAATCTGAAAGCGACACCCTTGCGGTTTCGTGTGTACAGTGACTCTGTAAAACATGAACAAACACTGAATGACTGTCTTTTTATTATCTAACATTAACACAGATAATAAATGCATTGTTTCATGTTCTTTTTTTTTTTGAATACTGCACGCAAGTTATGGGCATTTCCAAAATTTTCTTTTCCATTTTTAGTGTATCTCTGTGACAGAATTACTGTTGAATACTTCTCTGGCATATATACTACATAGTTTTGTGTTGGTTTCATGCAGATGCAGATATTTCTTGAGACAAGGGGAAAAAAGATTGAATAGAGAAAGCTCTGACTTTGTGTGGATACGATTTAACTACAGAGCACAATTCATCACACTTGGCAGTCACTTCACTTTCACTTTTTCACTTTCAGTTGGTGTTTTCCATATAAAAAGTCAAGTGTGACAGCCAACGTTTATGACAGAAAAAATTATTGTGTGATTGAATTTTCCATCTCTTGGTTGAGTGGGGAGTTTGTCCCCTTTCTTTTTTTCCTAGTCTCTCTTTAAATTTGATCCCCTAGGAGACATAAACAAGGTATATAATAATTGAGGTCAGTCTATATAGATTTCCTAGATTTAATTAATTGTATAACGGACAACTTAATCTCTTAGGGGTACCGGCCGACCAGGATCAGGTTTGGACACCCTGATATAGGATATACATGCATTACATATCTACATGCTTTGATGTTAACTTTTATCTCTTTGTTTTTCCACCTTAGACCTAACAGCGCTGAAAGAGGAGAGAGAAGTACCGAATGAAACTGAAGAGAAAGATCAGTTTGAGAATCTTCATTATTTCGTGTCTGGAGAAAAATCTTTTTGTTCCTTACAGTCTGAAAAGACTTTTAAACAAAAAAGAGCTCAAAAGACTGGAACTTTGAGTATTTTCATTTGCTGTCAGTGTGGAAAGAGTTTCAAAGAAAGAGGAGACCTTAAAAGGCACATAAGAATTCACACTGGAGAGAAGCCTTACACATGCAAACAGTGTGGAAAGAGTTTCGCTGTAAAAGGAAGCCTTAACATGCACACGAGAATTCACACTGGAGAGAAGCCTTACTCATGCAAACAGTGTGGAAAGAGTTTCCAACAACAACCACAACTTAAAAGTCACATGAGAATTCACACTGGAGAGAAGCCTTACATATGCAAACAGTGTGGAAAGAGTTTCGCTGAAAAAGGAAGCCTTAACAGACACATGAGAATTCACACTGGAGAGAAGCCTTACACATGCAAACAGTGTGGAAAGAGTTTCACTGTAAAAGGAAACCTTAACAGACACATAAGAATTCACACTGGAGAGAAGCCTTACACATGCAAACAGTGTGGAAATAGTTTCACTGAAAAAAGAAGCCTTAACAAGCACACAAGAATTCACACTGGAGAAAAGCCTTACACATGCAACCAGTGGGGAAAGGGTTTCACTCTTAAAAGATACCTTAACATTCACAAGAGAGTTCACACTGGAGAAAAGCCTTACACATGCAAACAGTGTGGAAAGAGTTTCACTGAAAAAGGAACCCTTAACAAACACACAAGAATTCACACTGGAGAGAAGCCTTACACATGCAAACAGTGTGGAAACCGTTTCAGTCAAAAAGGAAGCCTTGACAGGCACATGAAGATTCACAATAAAGAGTAGCCTAACAGATCCCCTTATCATGGACAGAGTTTCAAACTAAATGTATAGAAGGGACAGTTCCGGTCCTTGATTCTGATTGACCACAACAAAGCTGTTTGTTTCTTGCCATCCCCATTGTTCCAACCACAATTACAGTTGAGGTCAAAAGTTTACAACCCCCTTTCAGAATCTGCAAGACAGAGCACTGTTCAACTCTTTGGACTGAGCTTAATGCATAAACGTGCAAGGAATAATACGGACTATTGAAAAATTGTTTGCTCTGTTTACAATGTAAGAACTTCACATTTCTGTATTATAAATTGAAAGGAGAGCTCACAGGAAGTACACTGTGTTTTGATTTAAGCACAATAAAGGACACCGTTAGCATTTTTAACTTGTGGATGCACTGGTAGCCTTTATGGAGGGTGGAAATGCAATCGTTCAGAATTTTTTAGGGTTATAGGTTGGCGGGTGTCAGGGCGAGTGGTATGTTTTTTTTTTTGGATCCCTTTGATTAGTAGCGACGTCCAGGAATTGGTTATATTGGGTGAAGGTGAGCCATAGAGAAGTTTATGGAAAATTGAATCCTGCTTTGGTACTCTTTGAGCCAATTTGGAGGTTTTTAATAATGTTGAGGTAAGAGATAAATGAGGTAATAGATAGCAGGGAAAAATCAGGGAACGACATTTAAGACATTTCTATGCTGTTTGGATACGACTGAAGGGTCCTGGGGGAGATGGCTTATAAAATGGAATTAAGAGAAGCTTCTATGGGAGGTCTCAAAGTGTGGTTTATGGGAATATCAGCTCTAAATAGGGAGGAACTGGGGTTGGAAGCAGGTCCGTCTGATTTGCCAATGCTTAGAATTTCTGAAAGGCAAAATGAGAGAGAGAGAGAGAGAGAGAGAGTCAGCGATTAGATTTTTTTGAACCGAGAATGTGTTTAGCAGTTATGATGAATTGGTAACAA
Organism: Garra rufa; assembly: GCF_049309525.1. NCBI lineage: Eukaryota > Metazoa > Chordata > Actinopteri > Cypriniformes > Cyprinidae > Garra > Garra rufa. The sequence goes on from NC_133361.1 coordinate 103,070,770, forward strand.
ACCGAAATCCAAATCAGATGTCTTAAGAAGAGCATTAATGCATGAGAATGTGAATGACCTTTGTTAATGCAGTGCACAGTAGCTTTATTGTCACAGTGCACGATTATGCTGGTGACGGACCACTCTTTGCCCCATAGAGCAGCTGCAACGACTAAAGGATAAAGCTTGAATAGTGCTGAGGACTATAGCTGCTTTGGCAAATCTGGGGGGGTGGGGGGGTGGAAGTGAACCAATAGCCTTGGAGAAAACGTCCAAACCCGATGGAGGGGGCAGCATCGATAAATATCTGTATATCATTTGGGGAGGAAATCAGGTTATTGTAGAAAAAGGATAAGCCGTTCCATTCTTAAGCATATCCATAGGTTAACCCTTTGGGGCCTGAGGGTGTTTTGGGGCCCTGGACAAGTTTTGACATGCCCTGACATTTGTGCTTTTTTCAGTATCTTAAAAACATATGAATGGTTTAAATCTGATTAAATTGTAATCAGCACATATTGGGCTACAATGATATGTAAGCAACATGAATGTACACATTTGTGTTTTTGAGAAAACAACATTTATGCATGCTTAGTGAAAAACTAAATTTTTGAAGTCACTGAAATAAGGTCATGAAACATTCAGAATATTTGTTCACAAGACTTTTGAGAATTGGATGTGGTAGGCTAGAGTTTTTTCTACCAAATAATGTGAAAATCATCTAGTTCACTTGTTTCCACAAAACAGTATATAGATAAAAATTTTTGAAGACACTTTTTGTTTAGAATGGCAGCATGCGAGAAGGCGTGAATGATCATGAATAATGCTGTGATTTATACCTGAGAAGACAAAGACCTGCATAATGAGCCGCATAATGAGCCTTTCAGTCAGATGAAGGAGAAATGTAAGGAGAAAATATGTTGGTAGATTATTTTGAATAGATTTATTTATCACGCAAAATAACTTGAGATTCACTTGTGAACTTCTTTAACATCTGAAGTTGGTACAGTAGGAAAAGTTTGAAGAGACTCAAGTAAATGTCAGCAGGATTCATCTTTTGAGCAGGTTTCAGATAGCTAAAAACAAAAACAAAACATCTGTGAGCATGTTAACCCCCTGGGGTCGACAAATGCATATACGCGTTTTGTGACAGTTCCCAAAAAGGAACTTTAATTACTCGATCATTTCTGATTGTACAGATAAAAGCAATACATCAATCGAAACTGTGAAGGGTTTACTTTTATTTACATATACTCACAAAACCAAAAACATTGTGATTTTGCAAAATAAAGAAAACAAAAAGGGTGTCTTGTCTGCTGCGTTGATCTCCATAATCATTCAGAAACGCGTCATTAAAATAGACTATAATTCAGCCAATACACAACACAGAGACATGAGCAATATATCTAGAGAAAGCTTGATATCTATACTTTCAAACGAAGTAAGTTTTATCGAAATCAAATATTCTGTGATAAAGTAATCTGTATGAAACCAACACGATGTCCAGTCTCTCCTGTCTGCTTCATTAGTTTTAATTAGATCACGCCCAGGAACTATTCCAGCCTTTCATATTATAATCGTCCACGTGAGGGCGCCGTGCCAAAAATAGACGCCCACATCATGGTAAACAAAGGAGAAAGCCACATTTCACCCAAAGCAGCACGCCACCTGTTACATTGGCAATTCAATCACCTCAAACTTCTCGACTAGATAAAACGGAGATATCAGACTTTGTCAGATATTTTGCATGCCGTGAACTGGTTAACATTGGTTTAGTTCAGTTCAATGACCAACCTGAAAGCTTCAGAGCCTGGCAGAGGTCCTTTCAAAATGCTGTAAGTGGGTTGAATTTGACAGCCAGTGAAGAAATGGACTTGTTAGTCAAATGGTTGGGAAAAGATTCAGCTGAACACGCTAAATGCATGAGGTCAGTACACATTAATCAGCCATCAAAGGGATGTGACATGATATGGACTAGACTGGAAGAGTGTTATGGTGCTCCAGAGGTTATCGAAAGAGCACTTTTGAGGCTTGTTGAAAGTTTTCCAAGAATTTCAAGCAGAGATTACTCAAAGCTTCATGAGTTAAGTGATCTTCTTATGGAAATAGAGTCAGCCAAAGCTGATGGATACCTTCCAGGCTTATCATATTTGGACACAGCAAGGGGCATCAATCCTATAGTTCAAAAGCTCCCATTTAATTTGCAAGAAATGTGGCTGTCACATGGAGCTGGTTACAAAGAGCGGTATAGTGTTTCGTTTCCTCCTTTTGAGGTCTTTGTTGACTTCGTAAGTCAGCAAGCTAGAATAAGGAATGATCCAGGCTTCAACTTCTCTACTCAAACTGATTCACCTTATAAAGCAGACAAGGCTAGCTGGAAGCCAGGCAAGTTAAGGGACGTCTTGGTTAACAAGATAAACGTGTCCTCTCCTGTATCTTTAGACACAGACAAAGATGAAAGAAAAACTGAGGACTTGGAAAGACTTTGTCCCATTCACAAAAGACTTCACTTACTTAGGAAATGTCATCCCTTTCGTGAGAATCCTTTGGATGAACGTTTAGCATTTCTAAAGGAAAAGAGAATCTGTTTCAAGTGTTGTTTAGCCACAACACACATAGCTAAGAACTGCAGATTTGTGACTAAATGTTCTGAGTGTGGAAGTGAAAAAACATATCTGCACTACACCCTGGCCCAGCTCCAAAAGCTCAAGAAGCGGTCTCCTTACCACAGCATGGCGGGGAGGAGGTTTCCACTTCACCAACAGAAGTGGAAGCCCATTGCACTGAGGTTTGCAAAGGTGACCTTAGTAATAAGTCATGTTCCAAGATCAGTTTGGCAAATGTCTATCCTAAAGGCCAACCTGAGAAAGCAAGGAAAGTCTATGTGATCCTTGATGAGCAGAGCAACAGGTCATTAGCTCGCTCTGAATTCTTTGATGCGTTCAAAGAAAATGCTGAGGTTTCTCCATATACTCTGAGAACTTGTTCTGGAGTGACAGAAATTGTTGGTTGGAAAGCATCTGGTTACCAAATCGAGTCGATGGATGGAAAGGTAATTCTCTCCCTTTCCAGTTTGTTAGAGTGTAACAACATTCCTGACAATAGGGCAGAGATTCCCACACCCACTGCTGCTTTCTATCACGAGCATCTGAAGCCTATCGCCCCATTCATACCAGAGTTGGAGTTAAATGTTCCCATCATGATTCTGCTTGGCCGTGACATTATCAGAGTCCATAAGTTGCGCAGTCAGGTAAATGGTCCTCATAACGCTCCTTACGCACAGAAGCTTGACCTAGGATGGGTGATAGTTGGAAATGTTTGTCTGAATGGCATTCACAAATCAACAGCTGTGAGCACATTCTTCACTAACAGAAGAGATCAACGCCCCTCTGTCTTTGATCCCAGTCCAAATGTATTTCATGTTAAGGAGAGGAATAGTAATGGTCAAAGAAGTAATGATGGAATGTGTTCTATGGAACAACTCGTCTATAATCACAAACATGACCAGTTTGGGCAGGAAGTGTTTAAGGTTACTTGTGATGACAACAAAGTCAACTTGTCGTTTCTTCACATTATGGAACAAGAGCTGGAGAAAGATGAAAGAAACAGCTGGGTAGGTCCGTTGCCTTTCAGAGCTCCAAGGTGTAGACTCCCTAACAAAAGATGTCAAGCCAGGAAACTTTTGTCAATCTTAAGACGGAACCTAGAGAAAAATCCAGAGATGAAACAGCACTTTTTTACATTTATGGGCAAGGTTTTCAGTAACCATCATGCTGAAGAAGCTCCCCCTTTGTTAGAAGGAGAAGAGTGCTGGTATTTGCCCCTTTTTGGGGTATATCACCCTAAAAAACCCGAGAACATACGGGTGGTTTTTGACTCTAGTGCTCGTCATGAGGGTGTCTTGCTAAATGATGTTCTTTTATCTGGTCCAGACATGAACAACACACAACAACACCCTTCTGGGGGTGCTCATACGATTTCGCAAGGAAGCAGTAGCGATAACAGCTGACATTGAACAAATGTTCTACTGTTTCTTAGTAAGACAGGACAACCGCAATTTCTTAAGGTTCCTGTGGTTTCGTAATAATGACCCATCTGAAGACATCATTGAGTATCGCATGCGAGTCCATGTGTTCGGCAACAGCCAGGAAACGATTGTCAATCTTAAGACGGAACCTAGAGAAAAATCCAGAGATGAAACAGCACTTTTTTACATTTATGGGCAAGGTTTTCAGTAACCATCATGCTGAAGAAGCTCCCCCTTAGTTAGAAGGAGAAGAGTGCTGGTATCTGCCCCTTTTTGGGGTATATCACCCTAAAAAACCCGGGAACATACGGGTGGTTTTTGACTCTAGTGCTTGTCATGAGGGTGTCTCGCTCAATGATGTTATTTTATCTGGTCCAGACATGAACAACACACAACAACACCCTTCTGGGGGTGCTCATACGATTTCGCAAGGAAGCAGTAGCGATAACAGCTGACATTGAACAAATGTTCTACTGTTTCTTAGTGAGACAGGACAACCGCAATTTCTTAAGGTTCCTGTGGTTTCGTAATAATTACCCATCTGAAGACATCATTGAGTATCGCGTGTGTAAGAACTGTATTCTCTGGGTCACTGCAGTTTCCTTCGTCTGTCGAGTGGATCAGCAACAAGCGCTTGGAATAGACAACAACCAACACACCTATTGATTAATAAGTGGTTTATTGTTCTCTACTAAAGAAGATGGGGCAGTCCCATCTTTTATACAGCACCCTTACAAACCTTCAAGTAGGCGGGTTCACATATCAAAATATAAGAAGCACTTCCAAATATGGGAGGGAAAAATACAGATAGTTCAGAGCCTTAAAGAAGAGAATAATCAGCAGTAGAAGAGTGCAGCCGCACCCGACTGGTTTCCTGGCAACGGACGACCCTGGAAAAGGCTGACAGAACACCAGACAAAACATCCCCACACAGAAATATGTCATCACACTCTTAACTGAAGTAAACTGCAAATCAATAGAAAACATGAATTTTAACTCAAGGAAACTATATTTAAAAACACATTAATTCTTACAGCGTGCGAGTCCATGTGTTCGGCAACAGTCCCTCCCCTGCTGTGGCCATCTATTGTCTCCAACAGTCTGTCCAAGATGGTGACCCTGATGTCAAGAACTTTGTAAACCGCGATTTTTATGTAGACGACGGCTTGAAGTCTCTTCCTACAGCCAAGGCAGCAGTAGACCTACTCAAAAACACACTGAAGACTCTTGCTGGTTCCAACTTACGCCTTCACAAGATAGCTTCAAACAGCAGAGAAGTTCTAAAGGCCTTCCCATCTCAAGATCATGCCAGTGATCTTAAAGATTTAGATCTTGGATCTGACATGCTGCCTACACAGCACAGTCTGGGACTGAATTGGAGTCTGAAGTCTGACACTTTTGCTTTCAAGATTGCTACTGAAGCAAAGCCCTTTACTCGTCGCGGTGTTCTGTCCACCGTTAATAGCATCTTTGATCCCCTTGGGTTTGTTGCCCCAGTTACAATCCAGGGCAAAGCGATCATGAGAGAGCTTAATAGGCAGAATGATGACTGGGACACCCCCCTTCCCAAAGAAATGGAGGATAAATGGAACATGTGGCGACTTTCGCTTAAGGATCTAAGTAATCTCTACATTCCAAGATGCTACACAAACATATCACCCTCTACAGTTACGCAAAGGGAGCTGTTTGTCTTCTCTGATGCATCAACAAAAGCAATAGCAGCAGTAGCATACCTTAGATTGACAGATTCATGTGGAGTCAATCATGTCGGCTTCATCATGGGTAAAGCAAAACTAAGCCCTGAGCATACAGTTCGCGTCTTGAGCTGTGTGCTGCGGTTTTGGCAGTAGAATTGGCTAAGTTCATTGCTTCAGAAATCGACATGACCTTAAACAACACTACTTACTTTACTGATAGTAAAGTAGTGCTAGATTATATACATAATGAGACACGACGCTTCTATGTATATGTCAGCAATCGCGTCCTTCGGATTCGTAAGTCTTCTCATCCAAATCAGTGGAAGTATGTGCACACAGCTGAGAACCCAGCAGACATTGCAACAAGGTCTGTCACTGCTGATCATCTCCAAGACACCAATTGGCTTTATGGACCAAAGTTTCTTCCTAGCAACTCCCAGACTCTACATGAAGAAAACACATATGAGCTTGTGAATCCTTCTTCAGATGCAGAGGTACGTACTGAGGTCTCCACACTGAACACTACCTTGATGAGTAAGAGTGTTGGAACACAACGCTTCTCTAAGTTCTCCACTTGGAAGTCCAGCACTCGTGCCATTGCACATCTTCTTCATATATCTCGACAGTTACATACAGGTTCTACAACTCAAACATCAAGTTGCAAGGGCTGGCATTACTGTTCCAATGCTCCAACAGTGGAAGAACTCTTATGTGCTGAAAAAATTATCATCAAAGCAGTACAACAGGAGACATATGCTGAAGAGTTTAAGAGCTTGGAAGCAGGGAATAAGCTCTCCAGGAAAAGCCCCCTTAAAGACTTAGACCCGTTTATAGATTCAGACGGCCTGCTACGAGTAGGAGGGCGATTAACAGAAGCACGGATTGAGTTTGATGTAAAGAAACCCCAGATCATCCCTGGTAAACAGCATGTAGCAACACTTTTAGTCAAACATTACCATGAGAAGGTACAACAACAGGGACGGCATTATACAGAGGGTGCTGTGCGAGATGCGGGCTATTGGATAGTGGGTGGAAAAAGATGAGTTTGCAGTGTCATTCATGAATGTGTTACATGCCGAAAACTCAGAGGAGCACCTCAGATTCCATAAATGGCTGATCTTTCAGCAGATCGTGTATCCACCGATCCTCCATTTACAAATTTAGGACTAGATGTTTTTTGGCCCATGGACTGTAGTAGCACGGCAAACCAGAGGTGGTCATGCTCAGAGCAAAAGGTGGGCAGTGATATTCACTTGTCTAAGTGTGAGAGCTGTACATATTGAATCATTAGATACATCTAGCTTTATCAATGCCTTGCATTGTTTTCTTGCTGTTCGAGGGCCTGTGAAGCTCATCCGCACAGACAGAGAAACCGATTTTGTTGGTGCTTGCAGGGAGCTCAACATTTCCTCTAACATTGACAATACCTCTGTTAACAAATTCCTCATGGACCAAGGCTGTGTTTGGCAGTTTAATCCACCCCATGCATCTCACATGGGTGGATCTTGGGAGAGGATGATTGGCCTTGCGAGAAGGATACTGGATGCAATGTTTCAGCAGCTTGGGCCTTCAGCTCTAACACATGAGATGCTCTCCACTCTTATGGCAGAGGTCACTGATATAATTAATGCCAGACCTCTTGTCCCAGTATCGACCGACCCCTATGATCCATTCATACTGACACCCAATGCACTCTTAACCCAAAAGGTCACATTTGCACCTGTCTCAGCTGGTGATTGGGTCAAAAATCTTCACAACAGACAGTGGCGCAGGGTTCAACACCTGGCACAAACTTTCTGGGATAAATGGAAAAAGCAGTACCTAACTCTTCTCCAACCGAGAAGAAAGTGGCCCTCTAGTAAGCCTGACCTTGAACCAGGAAGCATTGTGCTCTTAAAGGATGAACAACAAAAGAGGAATGAATGGCCGATGGGACGAGTCACTCAAGTCTTCCCAAGCAAGGACAATAAAGTCCGCAAGGTAGAAGTTACGGTCTTTAAAAAGGAAGGACAGAAGGTCTTCATAAGACCTATCACTAAGACAATCCTTCTCCTCACCCCTGAGAAACTTGACTAAGTCAGTTCAAATTACCTGAGGTAGTGCCGTGTAACCCACACCAGACGGGGAGTGTAATGGAACAAGTTTTATTTAAAGCATATTCCATGTTTAATGTTAATAGAGATTTGATTGTTTGCTGAGTATAATTCTCCTACTCACTTTATTAATGATTTAAAGCGTCATCTAGTGGCAAGTTTAATGTTGCTTTGATTCGTTATTTCTGGTGTTCACGTGAATCAGGAAGTAGCAGCACTCCATGCGGGTAGTGTTAACGATGGCTCTCTTTAATCGCCGTACATTTCTGTAATCTGTAATCCTTGCAACAGCATCGCTTGTAATGTTTATTATACCTGTATATAAATGTAAACGGTTAAGGTTAAAGTGAGTTATTGATCATTTTCATTGAGCTATTGTATTAGCAACATTCTACTTTAGTGTCATATCATTGTATTGTTTATTTACATAAGAAAAGGCTGTGTATATTTCAAAGGATTACAGCATATCAATGTGAATATTGTTTTGATTCTGTAGTTTTGTTAATTTCTGAACAGAATTATTTAATTTGTTTATTTTTAGTTTCACTCCATACCCAAGACCATTAAACCTGTGGGCAAATCAAACTTCTTGTCTTCAGAGTTGTGTGAGGGAAAGGATTTTATCTGACTGTCAAAACAGAATCAAGCCATGTTGAGGACAGTACACCAGCCTTTCATATTATAATCATCCACGTGAGGGCGCCGCGCCAAAAGTAGACGCCCACATCATGGTAAACAAAGGAGAAAGCCGTTTCTTTTCTTTCAAGTTAGTCCTTTCTGGAAGAAGACGCACTGTCAGGAATAAAACTTACGGAAGATGAACATTCAGAAGATGAACATTATATGAGACACGGCGCGATCCTGCAGAGGAGATATTTACACAAGTAAGTTTTATTTCTTTTATTAGCCTACTTGTTAGTTGTTACTGTGACAGAATTTACAAACATTTTACCAGTTAAGACTTTTTGCCAACTATAATTCCTGACTACAGCAAGTGAAACATTATAAATTATGTTTCATTTCACTGCATCTAAATGTCTCATGATGACAGGATGTTTCGACCCCCTTTGGTCGGAAAATGCGCCGGCGCGTATTGAGGCACGCTTTTGTAATAACGCAGAAAAGAATGTCAAATTCTCTGTCAGTTTTGATCGTACAAATACAACCAATACATCATTCGAAACTGTAGAGGGTCTATTTTTATTTGTATACACTCATAATAACAATAAAACCGTGTGCTTTTATGAAAATAAGAAAACAGACAGGGTACGCACTCTGCCTTCACTGTCTCTGTCATATCTTTTCACAGACACATAAATGAAACAACCTAAATCTCAGTGATTACGTGCCTCACAGACATAATACTAATACGTATAGAAAGCTTGAAATGTTTACTTTTACATAAACCAATTCAAAGTGAGTGATTTGGATATTGCACCCACGACATCTTTACTTCTGTGTTGTTTATTACTTTTGTTCCTAATAAAAAGTTTAACTGCACTCACAAGTGAATCACAAATTATTTTGCGTGATAGTTAAATATATTCAAAATATGCTTGAAACAAAATATATATTTATTTTGTCCTTACATTTTTCCTTAATTCTTTCTGTTGTTTCCTCTCAGTCAACATCTGACTGAATGGCTCATTATGCGGCTCATTATGCAGGTCTTCGCGTCTGCTGCCATGCTGGATCCATAGTTATAAACAAACTGCTTCGGTGAGTCACATAGAAGGCGTCATCGTCTTGCTGCTCCCTCCCCGTTCTGTGATTGGTTCCCTATCTGAGTTGAAAATTAGGTCCATGGTTTCCAGGCTGCCTAGCAGCGTGAATAAAATCGTGCTGCGCGCAAGGCAGCATGGGGAAACCCAGGCTAATATACACTTAAATTTTATAATAAGTTTCATAAAATAATAATGTTCATAATCATTTTAGAAGGCAAACATTCCTTTGTATGCTGAAGAAATGATCTCATGTTGATTTATAAGTTAACCTTGTTAATTATTATTATTATTATAATTTAAACACTTGCTTTTGAAGGTACCTGTGTATATATAACCGTTTAGCATTCAGAGTTTTATTTAAGTTTTATCGTTGAAACAACAACTGACCTAATTTCAGACAAATTTCAACGTTGAATTTCGGGCATGTGTTGACTGATCTTCAGCCATTTAGCATTCAACGTTATATCAACGTTATTTCACTGTTGAAACAACAACTGACCTTATTTCATCCAAATTTCAACGATGAAGGTCAGTCATGTGCCGGCTGGGACAGGTCGCATTAATCCTTTAAGTCATCATCTAATATACTTGGATAGTCATAATTATATCAAATAAAATTATTTTATGCAATATTGAATCAAGTACACAACTTTTAATAACCATTGTAAGTTTATTAATAATACTGAACATATGTTAAAAACACATAAACATCTTAGACTATGTTAAAATATTGATAAAACAACATACATTTAAAATATGTAACAAATTTGTAAATGAATTTTGTGTATTATAAAAATAAATATTGGGTATAAAATAAATTAATAAACTAAATAACTATAAAAAATAAATTAATATAAATAAAACATAAATATAACTTTGAATAAATATTAGAAACATACTATGATAAATACAAATATTTACAAATATATGTATGTGTGTGAATACTATAGTGCTATCAGTACTATTTCTGCACTATACCATTAAAAAAAATGTAAGCCTCTTTTGTTTCCCTTTGTTTCCTCAGTCAGCAGATCCCTTTAAAAACTTTGAAACTTCCTGGAGGCTTGTGTCTTTTGTGGGGGGTTCTTTCTTATTGCTCCTGAAAAAACAGAATCATCAGTCATCTTTTTTTTCTCCATCATCAGGAACTAATTTGTTATACATTAAAACGTTTATTTATTTATTTATTTTATTAAACATCCAGATTGCATTAATTGATCAAATATACAGTACAAAGAGTAATCCTGTTTAATAGTTTTACATTTTAAAATAATGTTTTTTTCTATTTTAATACATTAATATAATCTATTAATTTCATATCAAAGCTGAATCTTCACCATTATTTCTCCAGTCTTTAGTGTTGAATGAAGCAATTTGATTTATTATCAATGTTTGACACAGTTATATTAATATTAACATACATTTGTTGGAACCTGTGGTGCCTTTTTCAGGATTCTTTGAGTTATAATGGACAGCATTTTTTAATTAACTCTTAAACAGTTTGGAATCAATAATGTGCAAATAGGCCACTTAGTTGGCAGAGGCTACACTAACTCCAGCCACCAATGTGTGATTAGACTAGTCATCAGTCATCAGTTGCACAGCCTGGACAGTTCATTAGAAAAAATGCTGGCAAGCATCCTCCTTACAGCATCTTTTACTGTATTTCCCCCTTTTGCAGCCAAAAACCTAACCTGTAAAATAAACTGATTATAGTTACACCTGATCTCCTCTGATCATGCCTTTGTGCACTACAACTTCATCAGAAATGCACATGCGAGTTGTATTTATAAGTTAAAGACCACATAAAACGATCGCACCACGTTAGCATGTAGCTTAAATACACAGTAGGATCCACGTGTATGTTGGGCTGTGAGTTATTTTCCTCTTGTTAATGGACGATATTCTTACATGTGTCTAAATCGTAATATAAACTTGTGAATGCCATGAAGTTTTAGGCTAATATTACACGTGATATGTGTGAATACTGAATCACATGTGAGTTGTGAATGTGGGGTTTAAATTGTGAATTACTTGGTTTGAAAGTAATAGAAGGTAAATGTGAATATGGTATTACATTAGTTACAAACTGTTGGGTAAAACCTCAAATTTGTACTCAAGCTTATTCACTGTACAGCTGGTAAAGTGCCTTTAATTACAGGGAAGTTATTTAGATGTTTGAGTTGATACATTTATTGTATGTAATAATTATTAATTCATTGCTAAAGTTCATTCTGAGCATCGCATCTTGTGTATTCACTGTTATATATTCCCTGACAGGGCTACTACATACACGCATGAACATAATTGACGCACATATATTAAACCTGCATCACATGTATTTATCTAACTGAATAGTAGCGTTTGTGAATTCACAGTTATGCTTAATTCATGGTTTTTCGTTTTATGAAATGTGCCAAATCCGGTATTCTAATGGTTAGTCGACGTGGGCAAAATAAAATCAAGGATTTTTAAAAATCGATTAGTAGAATTAATGAATCAAGACAGCCCTAAATCTGGACTGACTGATTTTTTTTATATTTTTTTTGAAGACGAGATGAGATTTTGAAACATATTTTACTTAGGAAATATGGTATACCCTGAAAGAGATTTTTACGGAGCCCCTAAGGGGACGTGGAGCAAAAATTAAATAAAGTTTAGTTTCGCGTGCTCACGTGAAACTATCGCGTGCGCACGCGAAAACCTTCATGTACAGATTTTTTTTTAAAAAGTTTAGTTTCATGTTCTCACGTGAAACTTTTGCGTGCTCACGTGAAACTTTCATGTGCTCACGCAAAAACCTTCATGTACAGAATTTTTTTTAAAGTTTAGTTTCAGGTGCTCACGTAAAACTTTCACGTGCTCACGTGAAACCCATTTCGCGCTGTTATGAACAGTCAGCAGCACTGCAGCAACGATGGCGGCTAAAGATGAGTTGGAAACGTTCCTAAAAAGTCGAAATATACCAGACAATGTGATAGTTAAACTGAAAGATGACAAGGTAAGTTATCTTGCTGTGAATTCATTGTATGTTATTGTAGCTTTAGTCAAGTCTCACTCATTCACCGTGAGACACACATTTCAGTCAGTTCAAACGCCACACCTTGTATTTCTCACGCTGAGAAGTAATAGATAAATTGTCCTACTATATACAATTAATGGATGATTCGCAGGCATAAAGGGCAGTTCTGTCGAGTTCAGCTGCTTTAAGTTTTTTACGTGTGCTCAACTTTACGCGCCGCAAGGGCCGATAAGCAGATGACATCAGAGTACCGCGAGAAATCTTGCGGAGTAGGCTGTTTTCAAATCGCTCTGATGTCATCATTTGTCGTTTCTTGCAGCGCCGCATGAAGTCGTACATGCCTATTAATGCATCCTACAGCCAGACAATCAGAAAGAAATCAAAATTTGTTGTTTCTGGTTAAATTAACTTACATTATCACGCTGCCAGCGGTTTTATCGGAGTGAAAGTTGGAAGATCTGATGAATGCGGTAACGTTAACCCCTTTTTAAAGCATTTTGCTTTTACGATACCTGGACGAAATCACTTGCGTTTGATTAAAGACAGTGAGAGCTGATGTCAGGGAATAAAGCCAAACTCGTGCATAATTTTTATTGATTCAGTCAAAAACTCTCCAAAAGCTTTGCAACCAGAAGCTTTAGTTACCTGAAACTAAGAAAAGTATTAGATGCTTCCTGAAATTAATGTAATAGAGATGCATTTCATTATTATAGCCCTTTCATCATTAAATGTTCTGCAATACTGTATGTGTACAGTATGCCCAAGTTAAAAAGTTCACTTCCATAATCTACTTAAAGTGCTCTATTTTCATGTACTAATTTTGTACTTAATATAGCCTACATTTTTTGTTCTTTAGTACATAAATTTGAACTAAAATATTCTAAAATGTATTTTAAAAAATGTATTTGGGTACCATTTGTAGTAAATTTGAACCCATCTTTGTATGAAAGATGGGTACAGTTTACTACAAGTGGTATACATTTTTGTAATACTACATAGATGTATGTTAAAGGCACATTTCAGTTCATATTCATGACATCTCAAAATAGCACAGATAAGGACACTTAGGTTTTTTTAAGATTATTTTAAGTACTAAAGAAGAATTTTTGGTATATTATGGTCAAAACTAGTGTGTGAAAATAGAGCACTTTAAAGGTATAAGTTACCCAAAAATAAAAATTATGTTATCATTTACTCTCATGTTGTTACAAACCTGTTTTCATTTCTTAGTTCTGAAGAACACAAAGGAAGATAATTTGGGGAATGTTTGTAACAAAATCTTTAATGAGCCCCATTCACTTCAATACTAGGAAAAAATAATACAACGGAAGTGAATGGGGCTTATTAATGTTTTTTTTTACAAAACAATTGGTACAATTACTGTTAGCAAAAACTTGAGAATTGGGCCAAGAGGGACCTGCTGCAAATACCCTCTCACCTAACATTTAATCTCACTCCAAACTTTTGGTAAAACTTGAGAGCCCTGCTATTGCCAATACTTCTACAAGCCTACTACTACATTTAGACTATTAGCAATACTAACTAGCCTACTTTTGCTAGCTCTCCCTGTTGTTAAGTTAATAGCCTGTGCTGACTTAACTGTTTTAATCTTTTTGCCTTTTCCCATGCATTTTTCAGATCGACATGAATGTCATAGATTTAATGGCGGATGAAGAGCTGGGTCACTATATTGATAGATATGGAGACCGACTTGCTCTTCGAGCATTTTGTCGGCAAAGAACTTTGACGAACAACAGTGGGACAGTGACGTCAGCTCTGATGCACAGGGTTCGAGAAAAAATAGAAGGAAGAACCTCCGCCAACAGCGACACAGCTGTAGGTAGACCTATCGGCAATAAATATGCCGTGAAAGACACTCGGCGGGTCGAAATGGGATGGCTTCACATTCAGAAGGGTGAGTGTCACCAGGTCCGAACCAAAGGTGGAGGTGGAACACGGCACCTGTCTGTGCAGAAAACGATAACCGTGGCAGAGCTGCTAGAGATAGGCAAAGATTTATTCTTCCCCGATGGACACTCTTCCAAAGGACCTATTGGGAAGTTCGATTTTGACATTCGTGATTTCAGCCAGAAGTCACTACCTCTTGATTGCACTATAAACCAGCTGCATGAGAAGACCAAGCTGCGAATGCTTCGTATTTACACATGCTCCTGGGATAAAAACACCCCAATCATTCTCTCGGATGCATCCTCAGACTTTGATCCCACTGATGCGAGGCCAGTGAAGGTAGGTACATTTCTCTTCAACCTCATTCTGTTTAAAAACATATTGTGGCAAGCATTAAACACAAAATGGATGACATGGAATTGAATGGAAACTTGATTTATGTATCTGGGTATGTCTGTGTTTATGCACTATTAAACTATTGGACAACTACAGCCATGTATGTAAACGGCAGACCCCTTTTCAACCAATGAATTTATATTCAATAAATCATATAGGTGGATGAGCTCACTGAGCTGCCAGAAAATATATGAAATAATCCCCAGTAGGCCTGTGTCATATCCGCGCACAGGCATGACATCCTCCCTCAACTTCTGCCTGGCCACCTGGTTGCACTTGAAGTCTTCATGAACTTTACTACATATATCTCTCGGCTGCTACCTGGCCACACATGACATCTTAATGAAAATGTACCACATTTTCTCAACAAAACTCAAAAGTGTGTGTATTTTGCTTAAAGTAAAATTCTGGTATTTAGCACTTTTTTCAACCACTCAGTGAGTTGCACAGTTTTGAAAACGAATGTTAATGGTTGTTTTAAAGGGACAGTTAGTAGGATTTACCCCCATCTAGTGGTGAAATTGTAATTTGCATTCAAACGAATATTGCTCTCTAGCGCCTCGCTTTTCCACATGCGTGTTGCAACTACGGTAGCCATTATGAACTCACTGATCTCCTTGTCCATTTCAGCTGGTTCACGTGTTCTGAATGAAAATGCGTTGTGAAAACGCGTTGGTAGGCTAGTGCTTTTTGTGCCTCTCTGCTATTATAGTTTATCAATACGGCGGAAATACATGGAAGTCTCCATGGACTTACCTGTTCAATGTAAGTAAAGAGAAGAAATTCTAAGCTTACAAAGAAAAGTCAGATCATTGGCAGAGGTCCTTTGACACCAATGAGAACATATTTATGAATAAAGACATTGATTTTGATTAATAAAACACTTAAAATCCTACTTACAGTCCCTTTAATGACATGTTTGTGCATGCCTGTAGCCAGCCATTGTGAAGCAGTCAAAGACGATTATAAAAGAGTCTAAATAAGTTATAAATAAGTCAAGATGAGACTTATTGTCAAAATTTTGGTGTCCACCACTCTAGTTCGTCCAAAACAAATCAGAAAAGAGACACAAAGTGCTAAATATCGGAATTTTCTTTTAAAATCCAAAATATCTAAAGGAATGACAAGACTTTTGTCAATGATAGTACATGTAGGCAGTGTATGCAAAGCTGTCTGGACATCCACCCATCCATTTATCCACTACTGTAAATGCCAACTCACAATGAGGTTAGAAAGAGTGTGCCATGGTTGTACCTGTACAATCCCATTATTTGCTGATATGCTGATTTTTGCAGAAGAAAGCCAGGCAACGCTATCGCAAAAGGACTGAAACTAAAAAAGAGGATCCTCTAGAGAAATCTTCTGATTCAGATGCAGATGCAGCACCTACTGACTCAGTCCAGGCAACTCATGAAAGCGTAAGCTGCTGCCTGGCCACACATGACATCTTCATGAAAATGTACCACATTTGCTCAACAAAACTCCAAAAGTGTGTGTATTTTGCTTAAAGGAAATTCTGGTATGTAGCACTTTAAGTCTCTGTTCTGGTTTGTTTTGGATGATCTAGAGTGGTGGACACCGAAATTTTAACAATAGGTCCTGTCTCGAGAGTCAAAGTGCTAAATATTGGAATTTTCTTTTACAAAACAAAATATCTAAAGGGATGACAAGACTTTTGTCAGTGACTGTACATGTAGGCAGTGTATGCAAAGCTGTCTGGACATCCACCCATCCATTTATCCACTACTGTAAATGCCAACTCACAATGAGGTTAGAAAGAGTGTGCCATGGTTGTACAATCCCATTATGTGCTGATCTGCTGATTTTTGCAGAAGAAAACCAGGAGGACTGAAACTACAAAAGAGGATCCTCTAGAGAAATCTTCAGATTCAGATGCAGAACCTACTGACTCAGTCCAGGCAACTCATGAAGGCGTAAACTCCAGTAGATATAAGCCTACATTTTTACTGACCCAGTCTTAGATATGTTGTGCAGTCTTCAACAAATGCTGTGCAGTGCTGCCCCAATCACATTCTGTGTCAGAGACATGTTACGTTATGGTAGACATAAAAGCCTAAATCAGCTCATGCATTACGTGAGCTTATATGATAATTCTGTGTTTGTTCTTTTTTTTTTTTTTTTTATTACCATCAGACTGGGGAACCAACCAGGCAATCAAGACCAACCCCTTGTGAGATGAGCGACATAGAAGTCCTGCCTTCACTTTCAAATGTGCTTGCGTCAAATGAACTTGGAGACCAGTGTCATTATGAGGTGGATTCCCAAATTGCCCTTGCCATCAATGTGTCTCTCGAAGACTTTGATGTACAGTTTGGAGGTATTTGTGCTGGTGATGATGATGGTGGTGATGACGACTCCACCCTTCTTTGGAATCCTTCTGACCTCAACAATGTTCAGGTATAGTGTTGAACAAAGTTAACTATGCTAATAGTGATGAAACATTTTAATTGTACCTATTGAGTCATTTAAATACAATTTATTATGTAAGGGACAATATATTGTCCACTGGTTGGACAATACATTATCCCACTTATTATACGGCTACTTGTATAATAAACGCTGCGCATCAGGCTTTGCCTCCCCCTCATTCATTAATTCTCAGCACATAGAGACCATTTCACCTAGATATCACACTATAGAGACTGTGTCTGTTCCCCGAGCAAGAAAATACAAAAAAACGCCTGAATCAAATCAAGACTAACAATTTAATTGATGTTCAACAAAAAAAATAATATATATATATATATATATATATATATATATATATAGAGAGAGAGAGAGAGAGAGAGAGAGAGAGAGAGAGAGAAACAATTGATAAAGCTTAGCTTATTGAATATCAGGTTCCTTTCTACGAAAGCACTTTTTGTAAATGATATGATCACTGATCTGAAAGAAACCTGGCTAAAACCAGACGATTACATTATTTTAAACGAGTCCACCCCCCAAGATTACTGTTATAAACATGAACCGCGTCTAAAAGGTAAAGGGGGAGGTGTTTCGACTATTTATAGCAATATTCTCAATGTCTCTCATAGAAAGGGCTTCAAATATAACTCGTTTGAAGTAATGGTGCTTCATATAGCATTATCCAGAGAAACAAGTGCTAATGATAAATCCGCCGTGACGTTTGTACTGGCTACTGTTTACAGGCCACCAGAGCACCATACAGACTTTATTAAAGAATTTGCTGATTTTCTACCTGAATTAGTGCTGGCCGCAGATAAAGTCTTAATAGTGGGTGATTTTAACATTCATGTTGATAATGAAAAAGATGCACTAGGAACAGCATTTATAGATATTTTGAACTCTATTGGGGTTAGACAACACGTGTCAGGTCCTACTCATTGCCGAAATCATACTCTAGATTTAATACTGTCACATGGAATTGATGATAATGGCGTTGAAATTCTGCAGCAAAGCGATGATATCTCAGATCATTATCTAGTCTCTTGTATACTCCAGATATCTAAAACTGTAAATTCAACTCCTTGCTACAAGTACGGTAGAACCATCACTTCTACTACAAAAGACTGCTTTGTAAGTAATCTTCCTGACTTATCTGAATTCCTCAGCATATCCAATAGCTCAGAAAAACTTGATGATGTAATAGAAACTATGGAATCTCTCTTTTCTAGCACTTTAGATACAGTTGCTCCAGTGTGCTTAGAAACTATGGAATCTCTCTTTTCTAGCACTTTAGATACAGTTGCAACAGTGCGCTTAAAAAAGATTAAGAAAAACAGTGTAACACTGTGGTATAAAGATCACACTCGCGCCCTAAAGAGAAAAGCACGTAAAATGGAACGCAGATGGAGGAAAACAAAACTAGAGGTTTTTTGTACTGCTTGGCGTGAATGCAACTTATCTTATAGAAAAGCATTAAAAAGGAAAGGAAATGAAAGGGGGTGAGTGAGGCCAAGTATGGGTCTCTGCATTTTACTCATGCAGAGATTTGTGCATGAGTAAAATGCATGCAATTTGTGCTCTGCATTTTACTCATCCAAGTGCACACACAGTAGTGAACACACACACACCATGAACACACACCCGGAGCAGTGTGTGTTCGGTGCCTTGCTCAAGGGACTCAACTCAGTCGGGGTATTGAGGGTGGAGAGAGTGCTGTACATTCACTCCCCCCACATACAATCCCTGCCGGACCTGAGACTCGAACCTGCAACCTTTGGGTTACAAGTCCGAATCTCTAACCATTAGGCCACGGCTGCCCCCGACAGATCAAAAAACTGCCAGATCGGATTACTTTTCGTCTCTTTTAGAAGAAAACAAACATAACCCTAGGTATTTGTTCAATACTGTGGTTAAATTAACGAAAAATATAGCAGAAACAGGTTTAGACATTTCCCAACAGCACAGCAGTAATGATTTTATGAAGTACTTTACCTCCAAGATAGACACTATTAGAGATAAAATTGTAACCATACAGCCGCCCGCTACAGTATCGCATCAGATAATGCGTTGTAGATCTCCTGAGGAACAATTCCACTCATTCTCTATTATAGGAGAGGAAGAATTGTATAAAATTGTTAAATCATCTAAACCTACAACATGCATGTTAGACCCTATTCCATCTAAGCTACTAAAGGAGGTACTTCCATAAGTCATAGCTCCTCTTCTGAATATTATTAATTCGTCACTAGCATTAGGATATGTCCCTGAAACCTTCAAACTGGCTGTTATTAAGCCACTCATTAAAAAACCACAACTTGACCCCAATGAATTAATTAACTACAGACCAATTTCGAATCTCCCTTTTACATTTACATTTACATTTATTCATTTAGCAGACGCTTTTATCCAAAGCGACTTACAATTGGGAATACAACAAATAATTCATCCTAAGGAGGCAGATCGACATAGGAAGTGCTCAAAAGTACCATATGTCAGGCGTTGTCAGATGAGTACGGGCTAGAAAGGGAAGATCAGGAAAGAGAGAGGAATTTTTTTTTTTTTTTTTTTTTCAGATAGTCAGATAGTGTCGAAAAAGATGGGTTTTCAGCAGTCGCTTGAAGACAGTAATGGAGTCAGCGTTTCGGATGGGGGTGGGAAGATCATTCCACCAGGCAGGGACATTGAAGGAGAATGTTTTGGAAAGTGATTTCATGCCTCTCTGTGGTGGTACAATAAGGCGTATTTCGCTAGAGGATCTCAGACTTCTGGAGGGAGTGTAGATGCGTAGTAGTGAATGGAGGTAGGCCGGTGATGAGCCGGTGGCTGTCCTATAGGCCAGCATCAGTGTCTTGAATTTGATGCGTGCTGTAACCGGTAGCCAGTGCAGGGATATGAAGAGAGGTGTGACATGGGCCTTCTTGGGCTCATTGAAGACGAGCCGTGCTGCTGCATTCTGAATCATTTGTAGAGGCCTGATTGTACATGCTGGAAGACCAGCTAAAAGAGCATTGCAATAGTCCAGCCTGGAAATGACCAGGGCCTGGACAAGGAGTTGTGCAGCATGCTCTGTTAGGAAGGGCCTGATCTTTCTGATGTTGTGCAACGCAAACCTGCAGGATCGAGCAGTTTTAGCTATATGTTCTTTAAAAGTCAATTGGTCATCAAAGATTACACCAAGATTTCTGGCTGAAGTCGATGGGGTAATTGTTGATGAACCTAACTGGATGTAGAAGTCATGTTGTAAAGTTGGAGTGGTGGGAAAGACAAGGAGCTCAGTTTTAGCTAGATTGAGCTGAAGATGGTGTTCCTTCATCCATGCAGAGATATCCGCCAGGCAGCCAGAGATCCTTGCAGCTACTGATGGATCATCTGGTTTGAAAGAAAGATAGAGCTGTGTGTCATCAGCATAGCAATGGTAGGAGAAGCCATGTGCCTGTATGATGGGGCCCAGAGATGTAGTGTATATGGAGAAGAGGAGGGGTCCAAGAACTGATCCCTGAGGAACCCCAGTGACCAGTTGATGAGTTTTGGAAACCTCCCCTCCCCAGGCCACTCTGAAAGACCTACCAGAGAGATAGGATTTGAACCAGCGAAGTGAAGTCCCTGTGATGCCCAACGATGAGAGGGTAGACAGAAGGATCTGGTGATTTACCGTGTCAAATGCTGCAGAAAGGTCCAGTAAGATGAGTACTGATGATTTGGAATCAGCTTTTGCAATCCGCAGGGCTTCAGTGACAGACAGTAGTGCCGTCTCAGTTGAATGGCCACTCTTGAACCCTGACTGGTTAGCATCCAATAGGTTGTTCTGTGAGAGAAATAAAGATAGCTGGTTGAAGACAGCTCGTTCCAGTGTTTTTGCTATGAACGGAAGGAGAGAGACAGGTCTATAGTTGTCTATGAGTGAAGTGTTAAGTGTAGGTTTTTTGAGCAGTGGGGTTACTGCTTTTCTGTCAAAGATACTAGAAAAGGTAGTATCCTCACAATTATGCTCCTTCTTAGAGAGAAATGGTATCTGTGAGGATTTTCAGTCAGGTTTTAGACCATATCATAGTACTGAGACAGCTCTTATTAAAGTTACAAATGACCTGCTCTTGTCAACCGATCGTGGTTGCATGTCTCTATTAGTGCTACTGGATCTTAGTGCTGCGTTTGATACTATTGACCACAACATTCTTTTAAACAGACTTGAAAATTTTGTAGGCATTAATGGTAGTGCACTGGCATGGTTCAAATCGTACTTATCTGACCTTCATCAGCTTGTGGCAATAAATGAAGAGGTATCATTTAAATCGCAAGTGCAGTACAGAGTACCTCAAGGATCAGTACTAGGGTACGGTGCCCGCCAGGGGACACCTTCGGTTCACTTATGTTTGTCGTGGCCACAACATATAAACTCGTGGGAACATGATATTATGTTGTGGCCACGACATAATATCACGTTCCCACGAGTTAATATGACGTTCCCACGAATTAATATCTCGTGGCCACGACATAATATCCTGTTCCCACGAGTTTATATGTCGTGGCCACGACAAACATAAGTGAACCGAAGGTGTCCCCTCCCGGTCACCGTACTAGGGCCATTACTTTTTACGCTTTACATGTTACCCTTGGGAGATATCATCAGGAAACATGGTGTTATTAGCTTTCATTGTTACGCTGATGATACTCAGCGCTATATTTCTTCGTGGCCCGGCGAAACATATCCATTTGAAAAACTAACAGAATGCATAGCTGATATTAAAAACTGGATGGCGAATAACTTCTTACTGTTAAATTCTGAAAAAACAGAGGTATTAATTATTGGACCTAAAACCTCCACAAGTAATGACCTAAAACACAGTCTAATACTAGATGGCTGCTCTGTAAATTCGTCGTCATCAGTTAGGAACCTAGGCGTCCTATTCGATAGCAATATCTCCTTTGAAAGCCACATTTCTAGCATTAGCAAAACAGCATTTTTCCATCTTAAAAATATATCGAAATTACGACCTATGCTATCAATGTCAAATGCTGAAACATTAATTCATGTGTTCATGACCTCAAGGGTAGATTATTGTAATGCTGTATTGGGCAGTTGTTCTGCACACTTAATAAACAAACTCCAGCTGGTCCAAAATGCAGCAGCTAGAGTTCTTACTAGAACCAGAAAGTATGACCATATTAGCCCGGTTCTGTCAGCACTGCATTGGCTCCCTATAAAACATCGTATAGATTTTAAAATCTTGCTAATTACTTATAAAGCCCTCAATGGTTTAGCTCCTCAGTACTTGACCGAGCTTCTATCGCATTATAGTCCTTCACGTCCGCTGCGTTCTCAAAATTCTGGCAATTTGATAATACCTAGAATATCAAAATCAACTGCGGGCGGCAGATCATTTTCTTATCTAGCGCCTAAACTCTGGAACAATCTACCAAACACTGTTCGGGAGGAAGACACACTTTGTCAGTT
The DNA here is from genome assembly GCF_049309525.1 of Garra rufa. Classification (NCBI taxonomy): domain Eukaryota; kingdom Metazoa; phylum Chordata; class Actinopteri; order Cypriniformes; family Cyprinidae; genus Garra; species Garra rufa. The sequence goes on from NC_133361.1 coordinate 103,093,492, forward strand.
TAAATCTAGATTAAAGACACATCTCTTTAACCTGGCTTACACATAAATCATTAACACATTTCTATAATTCAAATCCGTTAAAGGATTGTTAGGCTGCATTAATTAGGTCAACTGGAACCGAAAACACCTCCCATTACAGCTGATGTACTCGTTGCATCGTAAAAAGAATGGCATCTACGCTAATATTAGTCTGTTTCATTCTTATTCTCTGGCCAGAGGAGAACTGGTCCCCCGACTGAGCCTGGTTTCTCCCAAGTTTTTTTTTTCCATTTCTGTCACCTGTGGAGTTTTGGTTCCTTGCCGCTGTTGCCTCTGGCTTGCTTAGTTGGGGACACTTTCCAGCGATATCGTATACTATTTGAACTGAACAGGATGATGATATCACTGAATTCATTGATGAACTGCCTTTAACTGAAAATTGATTATTTACAATAATGCATTACTTACACACTATTGTTCTTAAAATACTGTGCAGTTGCTTTGACATAATCTGTATTGTTAAAAGCGCTATATAAATAAAGGTGACTTGACTTGACTTGTTGTCTTGCTTTCTGTCCCACATGTCAGAACTGAGCTGGGTAAAAGGGCCTTTGTTTATTCTGCACCCTTCACATGGAATTTGCTGCAGAACAACTTTAAACTTAGTAAATTGATTCCTTTGAGTGTTTTGAGTCAAAAATTAGATGTTTCAAGTTGGACATGTCAATGGTTTTAATTGAGATTTCATTGTAAGTGCAAAATTGGCTTTCAAACTGTTTCCATTTATTTATTTATTTGTTTTTATTTTCATGTTGTTCTGTGTGCCTCTGTATTGGCCAGGTCTCCCTTGCAAAAGAGATTTTTAATCTCAATGGGCTTCTCCTGGTTAAATAAAAGATATAAATTGTTAGATGGCCTGAAATGTGGAGTGCCACACGTGACTATTTTTGTGTGTGACTATTTTTGAACAGTTTTTGTGTGTTTTTCTAAGTAAAAATCAAATTTTAAAGGAACTGTATGTAAGAAATTTATTTCAGTTAATCATAAAATGGCCCTGACATGTCACTAGACATTAAGAAATCATGTTCATTTCAAATACTTATATTACTGACAACAGTGGTCCGGCCAGGATATTGTCATTTAAAAGTGAAAGTTGCAGCCCTCAACAGATGTTGATGTTGTCATGTTGTGTTTTGGTCTGAGGCTCCACCCTCCAGCCATCCACTAATCACAAAGTCGGTAGAGTTTCGTCATCCGGGTTGCCAGCTCTGCTCTAGTTACAGATGCAGCTACGAACATTGTCGGATAAAACATGTATAACGTTGCGAAACCTAAAAGACCTCGTTATGAATCCGAAATATGTCGTGACAAAGTCCGAAATAAAACAAGGATTTGTATAGGAGATGCCTTTGACAGATGGAGACGGCTGACAACAGAGACGAATTTAAAGACAGATGCCAACGTTGCTAATTTTCTCCTGGACAGGTAAGATTCATCTATGTTTGGCTAACTTTGCTTCCGTACACAGTGGATTTTCCACGGTCACCCATGCTAAATGTGTTCATAAAAAACTTTATATCTCACCAGTCACCACTAGCAGGGTATGAAAACAATCTATGTTCCGACTGAAATGTGGTATTACAGTACATCTTTTAGAAATATTTGGCTAATCGCCATTAGTAAATTTTTGCGATACATAATTACTTCGCAAAACATCTCTCGTGAAGCATAAACATAATTAACAGAGGAAAAAAAATGACTGTGTAGGATTTGTCACTTGCCATTGGAAGTTCCTTGTAGCAGCCTAGCAGCTTAGATGGCAACCTCGAGTCAGTCACTTTCAAAATACCGTTCTACAGTATTTTGAAAGTGATTGCAGACTAGTTTTGGCCACAATCCTAAATACGGTTTCTTTAACCATAAGTGTTCCATGTTCCACGGTGTGCCACTGCCAAGCCACATATCGCTCTTAGTTGAGCCATCATCTAGGCCATGTACCTCAGTACAAATAGAAGTTAATTTAAATAGTTTGTTTTAAGCCTTTTTAAGGGGGGGGGGGGGGGGGGGACATACTAAACTGTTTTGTTATTTATCATTAACTTCAACTCCTAGACTGGGGTCGTAACAAACAAGATAGAAAACAATGAGTAATTGTATTTAACCATATTTTGGGATTTTAAATAAATGTTTTTAACACACTAAAACACTGCTCTTTATACAATCTTTAAAAATGCTGGGTTATTCCAATCCAAATTTGGGTTAAAATTAGAACAACTCAACCGTTAACTGAAGTTAAAAATGTAATTTAAAATTTGTACTCAGCTGCTAGGTATTTTTGAGCCTAAGCAAACTAAGCATTTTAAGCAATGTAGCTTTGAGCTCAATGTTGACTGATAACCTTATGATTTGTGAAATAGCATCGAAGTGAGCGTAACCTGATGCCACTTTTATAGTATTGTCGATGTTGTAATAACCATCACCTGCAATGCACACAACTGGCTCACCTGCTACAAATCATATCAAAATTTAGGCCATGGTTATAAAGGTGCCACAACTAGTGTATCAGTTTTATTAAGAAAGCGAACTACCAAACAGTAGAATTTCTACAATCTACCTTTTGTACAATCTACAAAGGCAAAAACAAAAAGGGGAAAGGGTGCTGCAAGAAAAGACATGTGGGCAGCAGCCGAGGGGTACAGAGGTAATTGTTACATTTTTTCGGAAAGCAAACATAAATCAACAAAACACAAATCAGACGGCCCCGATATGGCATACGCTATTTGGCCAAGACACACCAAACAACAGACAATGGCTTCACATTGTGTGGCGCTACAACAGGAGAGGCGTGAGGGACATTATTCAGGGTGACGCTGATGATGTGTCTCCTCCCAGTGATCGGACTGTTCAAACTGAAGCTCATGAAGTGCCTGCTCCCATTGATCTGAGTGTGAAAATTGAAGCTGATGAAATGTCAGGGTGAAACTGCTGCATGTCCCCCAAGTATTAAAGGTACAAAAGGTGACTTTCAAAAGATGTCAAACCCCCCCCCAGCAAAAACCTTCAAATTCCTTATAGAACCAAAAAAAATGGAAAAAAAAAATATCACCTTTGAAAGGAATACATAAACTTAGACGGCCATGGACTCACTGCATGTATGAACAATTATGGAAAATCACTCCTTGCTGTCCACTTAGGTTTACATACCAACACGTGCCTGTAACAGGAAGCCGAAAACATCATTGTCCGTATATAAAGGTGAGGGCCAAATGTATCTTCCCTACATGCGGTGCTACTTACAACTTCACTATCACACGTAAACCATTGAAACATCAGTACGTCCCAGTAACCGTGTTCCGCTCTGGCGAAATTCTTCACAGAAAATCTCATAAGCGCTTTAGACAAGCGAGTAACATCAGGCGGGGAGCTCTAGCCCAAAATGTCCTTGAAGGTGTTGGCAAATTATATTACAACAGATTGCGAAACACCCCAGCTGAGGAGCTTGTTGCAGGAAATATAACACACAGCCTCAATAAAAACATCCTGAAAAACATCTCTCATGAAATAAAAAAAAACATGCAGCTTCATGACAACATTTTTCTGGAGACCCAGCTGACACAGTCAATTATCAGACAAACAGAAACATCATTCTATAACATATGTACACAATTTTCAAGTTGACCCATTTGGCGCCCACCTTTACACCGAAAAGGGGACGACTATTTGAGCACATTGCCTAAAGAAGTCCCCAGTGACGCTGTATTTAAATTCTACAGGCAGTGTCATCTCCAGTGTACCAAATCAAAAAAAGAGAATATTGTACTATGCTCTGACCTTACCAGGACCTTACCATTCTGTGCCACCTATTACTTTCTGGCTCATGCAGTTTTTACTGAAACTGTCCACGTATACCACTGTTCAAATACACCGTGTAGAGACGGAATACAGCTGGTTAAATGCAGAATGCAGTACAATGACCCAGCTACTGCAGGAGTTGCAGAAATTGCAGATGAGGTAAAGAACTGTAACATTTATAATAACTCTGACTGTGCAAATTCTGACTGCTTAATTTAGTTCCTAACCGAGACTCGGAGGGATCTATCCTCCCTTTAAATGGCTGTTCTGTGTTTTTAAAACCTATGATGACTGTTCGACTGAAAATAGAATCAAAGTTGTGAACAGTGAATGCAATAATATTTACACCATTTTATACAGTAAGTTGAGCGATCGTTTTATGGGGCAAATAATTAAGCCTGTGGTGTCTTCTGAATAATGCAAAATAATACATCTACAGGTTGCAGCCCTCTGGCGATGTGAAGAGAGTGAGCAGGTTGTTGCACAGCTCAAAGTTGTGCCGTACAGCTGTTGGTGGAGAAACTGAAGGCCCTTAGGTACTTCCCCCTCCTGTTGTGGGAAAAGTACAGGCCACAAAATAAAAAGTGGATGGCCCATCTCCAGTGCCCATTTGAGCTGCCAGTGGTAGTACATGTGGTCCTGGAGAAGATAGTGTGCCTATTTGAAGGTTTGTTAGAAGGTAGGTCACATCGCAATATCAGTACATTCATGACTCTCTATTAAGACTGATCCTGTATTGTGTACCTATCCAGACGGATCAGATTTAATGTAAAATGTAAAATAAGAGAGACTGGGAGGAGGGAAACGCAGGGGATCGAGATAGAGGCACAGAATGACAGAGTAAAGAGTAAGAGATGGACGGATAGAAAGAGCTGGGAGTGATGGAGACAGAAGAGATGGAGGCAGACAAGGAGAGAGAACAGACAGAGCAAGCTGAAAAAGAGTCTGAGATGAAGAAGACAGTAGTAGCTGCAAGCAGGTAAGTACCAATAAAGAATAGAAGATGCAGAGCAATAAGGGCATGTAGAATATGTAGTTACAGAAAAACACGACTTGGTGGTTCTCAAGCACACAACGAGGAAGAGGAAATAAGTCACAGAATTACACAGAAACTTTCACTCTTTTTGAGGCTCACCAACCAACTACTTTGTGTCTTCATCATTGCTTTATTTGACAGGTTGGCGGCTGTTAATGTCAAGCCTTGGGACCAGGATTCACATGTATGTTGCCAGCCTACAATAAAAGAATAAATACAATTTTCTAATTTGATTTTTGACCACCTTTGATCTTGTAGGTCTCTTCCACTTCTAGAGGTCAGAACTGCCCGCCTTTTCTGTGTTTATTTCACTCCTCCCCACACTGCAGCCATCTACCCTTGCCTAAATTTCAAACGAGGCTAGCCCCATCTCAGACGATCCTATTATTTATTCTCTCTCATGTTGTCCCAAACCTGTAATTTTTTTCTTCAGTGTCTATTTACACTAACTCTTCTCACCAACATGTAATTTGGTCAGTCAACACTACAAAAGTTTTAGATGCAATCGACCTGAATTTAAGTCACCTTTTGCAAAACTTTTTTTTTCCATCACATTGGAAAGGCATTCATTTTAACAATAAAAAAGGGAAATAATTGAAAAGTTGAAAATGAAGGATTGGGTAGGGTTGTCCCAATAGGGTGGCATACATTTAATATTCGAATTAAATTTATCATTTACACTCAATACGACAACTGCACACCCCTAGATACACTACAATTAAAAAAAAAATGTTTTATGTAACAAAATGTAATGTAACAACCAAAGAAACAGTTACACCATAAAATGATTTCCTTTTCTGAATGTGATTGCACATTACAATAATATTTAGAATAAATCATTTTAACCATTTCCATTAAACTGTCAATGTAATCCTTTATATATTTTATTTATTGCCTTAATATTCTGGGGAGAAACCGATATGGAATGAGATAATAGATGTGTCATAATTTCATTCAATAAATTAAATGGTTAAATGCAACCACAGATTTAGTTTTGATCTATAAATTATTCAGAAGCTTTCCGATTGTAAACTGAATTTCAAGATAATGGAGTTTATCTTTGATTGAGAATATCACAAATGCTCTGTAGTTTATAATGAATTGAAAACAATTGCTAAGGTAAAGTAGTTCTAATGTAAATCTGATGTTTTGATGAAAAAGATTTTTATTTTGTTCTTGCCATGTAACATCACAAGTCTGCGCCATGCTCCCGTGTCTGTAATTCGGTTGAGGAAAGTTGTGTTTTTAATAATTTAAGGTCTTCACATCAATACAACTCGTTTAAAGAATTGTATGGTGCTTTCCTACCGCATATAATATGTTTGTTCATGCTTGTTTCTTTGTGTATGCTGTTGAGCCTATTATTTTCTGTGAGTCAGATAGCCTGCACGAGCTTGATACTTGATACTGTCCGTTTTCAGTCATCTTAAGAAATAAAATCAGAATTATGCTCACAAAAGTTTTGTTGCTGCGCTAGTTATTGTTTGTAATTAATGTTTTAATCAGGGTACTTGTCCGATCGGGCAAGTAAAATCCCCTGAGAGCTGCTGAGAGGGTGATCCGCCAAACTTCAACCAATCGAGCTCCGAAGGTGTCGACAGTCACTCACATCGTCTGGGAGGAGATTGGAACAGAGGATGTTTTTCTACTTGGGGAACACATTGAGGACACACAGTTTGGGATAGACAACCATCATTTCAACCTGTTGTCATTGGTTGTGTCTGTGTTTCTCAAGATAAGGCTGCACCACATTGCCAAGCTCACCTCTCCCACACCCTCTCCTGTGTGTGTGTGTGTGTGTGTGTGTGAGAGAGAGAGAGAATGAAATATGAAATAATACATTAGAGTAGACTCTAATGTAATATTTATATAGTGTTTCTTCAACTCATTAAAATACTTTTACAGTCACTATCTGTTTCTGCTTCTCTATCATATTTATAGTGTGTGATTTGCAAAATTACTACCATAGCCTACACCTCATATGGTTATGGCTGTGCTTTTGTCCAAAGTGACATAAATACAAAGCAATATAATACTTAAATTTAACAGGGAACAGATTGAGATGTTGGTCAGATTATAGCTAAGAAGGAGAATAGCAAAAATGAACAACGTCAATTCAGTCAATAGCATAATGAAACAAACAATGAAAATGAGGGAAAACAGCAATAATAAACTGTCAATTCAAGCAAAATAAAATAACAGCATGGTAAGACTGCATTAAGGAGAATATCAGTAATGAACAACAACGTCAAATTAATAAACAGCCAAATGAAAATAGAATAAAACTATACAAACCATAATGCATTAGAAGTGCTTAATGAACTAAGTCCATGTTGAAAGTCTTCAGACCCTTTTAAAAGACCCAATACTATCACAGGAACGGAGATATTCATTATATTACTGTCAAAGTATCTCTATCATTATTAAAATACGCCAAACCTTGAATGTATCACAGCTACATTTATGACCTTTGAGGCAAAAAAAATAATAAAAAAAAATGCGTGAAAATCAGCTTGGTATTCCGTGAGGTATGATTAATTAAATGAGTTGACAGTTCATTACACCTGCCACACAGATTACACTGAGCGGAGCGGGTGACCGGTCCCAGATGGCGGCCCCACGTCTCGTCAGCGCCAGTAGGGAGTATCGGTCGGTGCGGCGTCTACTCTCTATATGTCTATGGGTTGTAGACTCCGTCTCAATCCTTTCACCAATATCTAATATATTTAACTATATTAAGTCCACGCAGAAAAAACATTTTTTTAAATATACATTTTAAATATACAAAACTTACAACATGAGAAAATACAACATTAGCTGTACAAATACTAGAAATGTGTACATTGGATATTATACAATTTGCATATACACAAAACACACATGTCCAACTCTGTAGAAGGGCCTATAAGTTTTTATTTCTTTCATATTTTGATAATAACAAGACCCTGTAATGGACAGTCTGAGGTTAGAGGATCCATATGCAGCATTTTATTAACAAATGACAAAAACTGAACAAACACACAGGGGCAGGCAGAAATCATAACCCAACTGGAGAGAGCTCAGGGCTGGCAGCGAAGGATCAATAACGATATAATAATCAGTCCAAGAGTCAAACACAGAAAAGCACACACGGGAAGAAACACTCAGAAATGTCGCCAGGGCTAAACAAGACTTTGTGGGGAAGTGGGGGGGGTGTGGCTTATATTGTGGAGATAACAAGGTGCAGGTGTGTGTGTGAGTGTGTCAGTCAGTCCCTGGTGTGAAGGAGTATGGGAAATGTAGTTGTGGTGCGAGAGTTTGTGTGAGGCAAGAGTCCATCTGGTGGTGACCGGACAGAAAGGTTACAGATCAGTTTTGTAACAGACCCATTGTTAATAACTGATTATAAAAAACTCACAATAATAAAGCACTAAATTAGCATTTAAGAATGATTTAATGTTACAGTGAAAACTAGAGAAATGGCTCCTGAAAATTCAGCTTTACCATCAAAGGAATAAATTCAACTTTAAAATACATTAAAATAGAAAACAGTTGTTGTAAATAAATAAATTAAATAAAATTTATATTGTGTTCAATTGTAATAATAATTCAAAACATTACTGTTTTACTGTATTTTTGGTTAAATAAATGCAGCCTTGGTGAACATAAATATCTTTCCTCTTCGAGTCACGATTGGTCAGCAGCTGAACCCACAGGAATATTTACTAATTATGTATTTTTGAGTCTCCAGGCCCACTGAAACAATTAAGTAAATTACCCAAAGATAAATAAATAAATCAAATTTCCTCACAATGAAAATGATAAATCAGCAACATTATATGACGAGTGACAACATCATTTTTATTTATTTTATTCACACATCATGTAACATTTCAAACAGAACATCAAGTATTGTTATGACAAATATAATGACTTAGAAATATGGCACAATAGTTTTATACATAAAATAAATACATAAATAAATAAATACATAAAGTGTGCCATTCTTATAAGATCAAATTTCCTGCTGTATTGCAGCGACGGATAAAAGAAAAATAATAATAATAAGCTATAATAATAATAAAACAAAAATTTGAAAATGTCAGTAAAAGTACATCGCAAAAAAAATTAAAAACGAAAGTTTTCAGAATAGCAAACAATGGTCACGGATCAAAAAATAACAAGTGTCATCAAAAATGTAATAAATGTAATGTTTCTTACTCTCAGTGCTCTCAGACATTTTTTGCTCATATTTCGATTCATTCGTATGCTTATGCTGTTTGTCACTAGGCTTTTGTTTCCAGGTTTTGCACTTGCTTTTCCAAATGTGGCGCTTAGAGTTTGATGTAAATCAGAGCAGGTTTAAGCGTCATCACTGGTCCACCAGTTCTAGATTGACAGCTCCTCCTCGAGCCAATCAGTCGAAGAGGGGCGTCAACGTCACTCCACGTGCCTCATCAGCTGCCGATGCTCGCTGTTCACTAGCAGGTGAAAATGGCCATCCGTCAGCTGGGGACATCTTTCCATGCAGCACACTGTGTCTGTCTGTCTGTCACTGATGTACGTCTGCCTGGCCATCCATTAACATTAAACCAAACTATCCTAGCCATAACCCGTCGCCATTATATTCACCATCTTTAGTCTACGTTCACATCGTGAAAGGGAGCAGCCAGTCGGCCATATTGGCGCCAGTGAACGTAAACAATACCACTGAACCAAATGAAACTCGCATATTTCCCTAATTATTGCTGCTGAAAATTGTCAGTTATTGTCATGTTTTAGGCTGTGCTAATCGGTCGGACCGGGAAAAACATTTGGAGTACTATAGACTGACAAAATTAAAAATACTGTCTGAGGAACAAAAGGCGTTTGTGGTTGAAACTGATCTAGAATTTCTCGGAGAAGAATCTTGATAACATTCATGTTTGTTTGTATCATTTCCAGTCCAGGAGTTGAAATATTAGTCTAATATCTTAATTAAAGGGGTCCTATTATGATCTTTTACAAAGTCTTTGGGTTGAAATAGAACATGCTCTACATTTTTACAATACCTTTCTGTTTTTGATGAAGGCCAGACACAGTACTGCCACGCCTCACATCACACACTGACTCAAATTCAAAAAGTGAAAAAGCATGATTAGCCCTTTCACACTACGTATCTTAACTTTAGTTCGTCAAAATATTGTGCCCTTTCCTGCTCACTAAGTCCATCTCTCTGTGATTTAGCTGCTTCCACGTGATTTTGTGTGGTTTAGACAGCATAGATTAGCAGAATAACCTATTTAGTAGTATATTAATTGTGCAATCCATGCTGTTGTTTACATCCGAGTATCACCAATATGGCCGCGCATCGGGTTAACTGACCAAATCGTGACATAAACTCAAACCCACTATTGAATAATCCACTTTATTCCTCACTAAATGAATCGGCCATTTAAATTAATAATTTAATTAAATGTCTAACTCTAAAAAATAGTAACTTGCTGCCACCTACTGGCTGTTTTACTTACTTACTTACTCATATACTCACTATATTCAAACTTTATATATTTAAAACATCTATATGATAGTTATAAGGAATTACATATGTAGCTATGTAAACAAATAAATCATTGTGTTTATCAAATGCACGTGCCTCTGTAACTGCTTCTCTGTAAAACTATAGACCAATTTGGAGTAGATCTCACAGTTAAGTCACTTGCAGCTGTGCGCACATAGTGGTTGTAGAAAAACACAGGAAAAAATATGTGTTTCTGTGCCTTTTGATGTCAAAATCTGAATGCAAATCATTTTTATACAACACTGTCGTCAAAGACGCCATTTGAAGCTAAACGCAGATGTTTAAACGGACAAACTATGGATGAAAACTGCTTACTTTACTTTTAAATCATGAATTTGATTTAAACAATAGGTCCACATAATATTCACATGTTGTTAACAGGGGGCATATTGTATTAGCCCTACAGTTACAGCATGAAATATTATTTAAACCTATTACTATTAACATTTTTACATAACATTTATTTATTTTAATCTTACAATTCAGCCTTTTTTTTGCAAACGCAAGTTTATATCTACTAATTCGGACTTTATAATTCGATTTAACTAAAAAAAATAGTGAGTTTTCTGCCACCAGATGGGCTCTACCCATAAAAAAAACATCATCCCTGTTTTGGGTCTGTAAGACTATCCCACTATCTAAGGTCAATTTAGTTGAATATCAGTGCTTATCGATGGGTGACAAGCTCTTGTAATGAGCTGAGGACATTTCAAAAATGACATCTAATCAATATAATCTATAATTGTTTTCAAATCGAACTATTTTGTACCGTATCCGCGTGATTCTCTAGCCATAAAGGCTATCTCTATAATTGGTCTATAGCAGGGGTTCTCAAAGTCTACATTCAAAGGTCCAAATCTGAATTTTCATCAATGAGAAAGGTCCGGAAAGTAAAATTAAACTGCTAGCAAAAACTTAAGAGAACTGGGTGGGCCAGAGCGGCCCCTGTGCAAATATCTGTGTGGCTCCTCCCCTAGCAGATAAAATCTCACTCCAAACTTTTGCTAAAACTTGAGAGCCCTGTAATGCCGTTTGACATTTCCACTCTTCACAACTCCAACTGTCTCGTTACAAATCAAACAGAATGGCTTCGTGCTGGATTGGGGCAAAATTAACGCATACCTCTCTGTCCAATCATCTTTGAAAACTCTATTTTCTTCGTCAACTTTTCTTTTCCTGGACAATGACATCCTCCACACCCATTCAAACGCTTACTGCGGTGAAGTGTCGCGTTGCGCGGCTCGCGCCCGATTACGCCAAAAGTACACACTCACTGGATGTCATGGCAACTGAATCACGGAGGAAAACATTAAATATCTCGCCTTCGCTTTAATTTCGGACCATCTCCAAAAATACATTAAACACTAAACAAATGATTCTGACATGTGTTTATCAAAGTAGGAAATCCAGACTTTTAATCCCTTAAATTACTGCTGTTGAAATACGAAATGGTGGCGGGTCCGGATTGAATTCCCTCCGGGTCCGGATCCGGACCGGAGTCCGGACTTTGAGAAGTGCTGGTCTATAGTTTTCAGTGATCAGTTAGCCGAGTCATTGCATAAGCATTACATTCATTCATAATTAATTAATTTACTCATTTAAGGCTTATGGGTTGCCAGGTTGACATACAGCGGTGACAGACAGGTAAGGAATAATTGATGACGGGGCGTTGACACGAAGCAGAGTTGCCGTTACACCTCGGGTGTGCATTATTTTCATAGAATTCAACGGACCAAAGTCAATCAACCGACGACTAACTGGCCCATGCACGCAGATATCCATGCCTTCCTGTGTTTGTGTATTTAACTGCAACACGCACATCACGCAGCCTTTAACCCAGAAGTGTCAGCATGCAGTTGAGGTGGGCTATGAAAAAATGACGAAACCAGTGGTCGGACGCTATGAACATAATAGTCGCTATGATGCACCTGTATGCCGCACTTTTTAGCCGCATTAATTAAAAATGTTTGGAATCTTTATGTGAAGATGCTTAAATAAATATGTTCATAAAGCATTAATGTATACATTTACTTATAAAGCTTGTTGCAGTGTATGAGTATAGTTGTTTAGTTAATTGTGTTGTACATGCAACTGGCTTTCAAAAATAGTAATGCGCCCCAGTAGAGCTTTGGGTCTAGCGCTGCCCCTGGTCTGTGCGTCTATCAAAAGAGATCGACAGCAGTGTCTCTACTAATAGTGAAACTAAGTTCATTTTCTTCAAGACCACTTTGTGTGTGATAGCTGTCATGTAGTCTTTAAGTTGTTATGCGTATGCTAACGTGTGTGTAAACTCTATGTGTGTGCGTCTGTGAGGGAGAGAGTATGGGAGAAATAACTTATGTGATTTCAGTACATAATAAAACGTAATTTTGTGGCAAAAATCGACTATTGTTTATCCTATTGTTTACTGTGTTTGCTGTTTTAGGCTGTAAGGAACTTTGAAATAACTAAAATTGTGTAGCAAAGTGATATAGACATGTAATGCGGTTAAGTGTTGCCTGGAACTACGTTCGCCGTGTGTTTCTCTGAAAATAATGCACACCTCTAGAACGTCCGTCTGCCCCGTAGTATAAACACATAAACGCCTTATTCAACCAGCCGCCATTTTGAATCGAAACGAGGCTGTGAGGGATAGCAGTCCAGCAGCGTCCACTGTGGCGTATTGTTGTGTATCGGGATGCCAATCGTATAACCTTAAAATAATATGTCATTTCACAATTTATAAAGGGCCATAGAATGCATTGAAACAATATTTAAAATTGTTCTCTGATATCTACATAGAAGGTATATGGCATAGGAAAGGGCAAAAAATCTCCAGAAATGGTTTTACAGCTCCATTTACAACCCTAGGATTTGTCCCTAGAATCAAATGCTCTGTTATTGCCTTATTTGGAATATTAGTGAATATTAATGAGGAGGTCTGCTCTGATTGGCTGTTTCACAGAGCTGCTCATCTCAGTAGCTGCCACATAAAGGAAATATTTATTTAACTATGGAGCTTTAATATGCGGTTTGTTGAATCTGCCGTTTTGAATCCATTTTACTCTCTCTATTGTAATGCATGTGCTCTGTGTAACGTTATACTGCAGCCACACAAGCACTTACCACACAAGATTAGATGCTGTCAGCGGTGAATAGGATCTATAAATCATTCAAAGAGATGACCTATTTTTCGGTGGTCTTTTGCAAACACCAGATTTATATAAGGAGGAGGAAATGGTGGTGTTTGAGACTCATGGTGTGTCATGTCCATGTACTGAACTGTTATTATTCAACTATGTCAAGGTAAACAGTTTTCCATTCTATGGCACCTTTAACAGGACAACAAGCTCCAGAAAACATGGATTGTTCGACGGGACATATGTGACCCTGGACCACAAAACCAGTCATAAGGTTAAATTTTTACAAAACTGAGATGTATACATCATATGGAAGCTCAATAAATAAGCTTTCTATTGATGTATGGTTTGTTAGGATAGGACAATATTTGGCCGAGACACAGCTATTTGAAAATCTGGAATCTGAGGGTGCAAAAAATTTAAATACTGAGAAAAAGTTGTCCAAATTAAGTTCTTAACAATGCATATTACTAATCAAAAATTACAGTTGATATATTTATAGTATGAATTTTACAAAAATCTTCATGGAACATGATCTTTACTTAATTTCCTAATGATTTTTGGCATAAAAGAAAAATCAATAATTTTGACCCATGCTATGTATTTTTTGGCTATAGCTACAAATATACCCCAGCGACTTAAGACTGGTTTTGTGGTCCAGGGTCACATATGACCTAACTTTCAGGTAACAATATTGCATTTATTTAGGAAAATGACTGTGGAAACTAGCCTGTTGGCTCTCTGTCCTCTAAACGCTTCTGATATCTGAATATCATTTTGTGATTACGGCAAACCAATGAGTAAATGTTATCTTTTGATCTCTTTGCATAAAATAAAAAACTATCTATCTACTATCTAATATAAAAACTTACTACCCACTGTTTTTTGTATGACTTAACACATCTGAAAAAGGCTTACGTCCTTTCTTTGTCCTGTGGAAATTTGTGAAATGATATATTCTCTATTTTTATGACTAAACCATCTACATCTCGGTACGCAACAATACGCCACAGTGGATGCTGCTGGACTGCTGTCCCTCACAGCCTCGTTTTCGATTCAAAATGGCGGCGGGCTGAATAAGGCGTATAACAGTGTCCTGTGTGGAAAGATGTTTCCCCAGCTGACGGTTATCCATTCACCTGCGCAAGTGAACAGCAAGGTGAGCGTCGGCAGCTTAATGAGGTGCGCTGGAGTGACGTTTGACGCCCCTCTTCGACTGACTGGCTAGAAGAGGAGCTGTCAATCCAGAACTAATGAACCAATGATGAAGCTTGAGCCCGCCCTGATTTACATGAAACTCCAACCGCAACATTTGGAAAAGCAGGCGCAGAACGTGGAAACAAAAGCAAAGTCAAAAACAGAAAGCACAAAAACAGAAAAATAACCAACGAGAATGTTTTTGTATGATTTTGTGTTTAAAGTTTTGATTTACGCATATTATTTTTCGATCCGTGACCATTGTTTGCTATTCTGAAAACTATGCTTTCATTTTAAAATTTTGTGCAATACATTTTACTAGTTTTTAAATATAAGTTTCACTCTTATTATAATAATATCCATGACTTGCAATACTTTTGGCAGAAATTTGACCCCATACATACTGGAAATTCTTGGACCACGATGACAGTTGACAAGGCATTTTGGGACTGTCCAGGTGCTAGCAAGGCTTTCCAGCTCCAAAAGACACTAAGGCATGGATGACTGGCCATTCACATCAGCTGAAGGAAGATAGAGCAAAATCTGTGGCTTAAACCATGAATGGAGAAGGATTTCATCCAATCCAATCCACCGGCTTGGGTCTTGCTGCAGGAGATGTTGAATCAGATCAGCAGCAATCTGTGCAAAATGATGAGGGACAGAGGACCTGAGGTTGTCTTTGAAATAAGCTGAAAGATTTGACTGTTCTAAACTCTCCACCTTTGTCTTTGCGTATGAATTTGTAAAGTTTATTGGTTTGGCTTCTGGTCTCATCTGCATCCAGATATTTTTTTTGCTACTTGTTATTGCAAATTGGTGTGTCTTAACATATTATTTTAATGCATTATCTTAATTATGAACACACTAGGTTAAAGTGCAAACAGTGCACATTGTAATTCTTCTCATTATTTCCCTGTAGTGGATAATAAACCAGAAGTGTCACCCCTAGGCTGAGAAATTTTTTTTAATTATTTTCCCACTATACAATTGGTCTTTTTTTGTAGTAAAGAATGCCATCTTACTGTCTGACAAGTCAGGCTCAAACCATTTATCCCGACCTATTTCCAGCAGGTCCTTCTTTTTGGGAAAGTGTCCGCACAACATTACGAACAGCACCACTCCCAGAGACCATACAGTAGCAGGTTTCCCATGAGAGACCAAGAGGTGTAGGATGAGCAGGCTAGAGAAAAGATCATTTTTAGGATTGTTAGATGAAAGCGTTATACAGTTTACATCCCCATTTCAGAATCTGTCAAATGTTATTTTATCAAAACAAGACGGACCATACATAATGTGTGTTATTCTTCATTTAGCACAGACCTCAATAAGATATTTTACATAAAAGATGTTTGCATATAGTTCCTGAGAAATAGTTGAATTTATAAAAAAAGACGCCGTTCAAAAGTTTACATCCCTTTGATTCTCATCCCTTGTTTGTTCTTGTTGTTTAAATACAAAGAATTTGTGGGACCTGAAGGATTTTTCTGAAGAACAGCACACAGTTGAACAGAACAAAAAAGACTCATAAACAATCACTGAACAACAAAAGCTGTGGATCATTCCAGTAGCAACATGGTATTCAGAAACAAGTGAATGTAAACTTTCAAACAAGGTCATTTTTGTAAATTCAACTGTCTTGTGGACTATATGCAAACCTTTGTTATGTGAAATCTCTTATTCACGTTCAGTGCTTAATAAATACGATTCCTCTTATTTTGTAAAATCATTAACATTTTGCCGATTCTGAGAGGGAGATTTGAACTTTTGACATCAACTGTAGTAAATATAGATTCAGTTCAGTCTTCGACATACTGTTATGAAAAAGGTAGCCTACTTACAGTGTTGATTCACTCCATGTTCTTCGTCTTCTTGACAAATTGTATTGCCACCTGTTCAAAAACAAAAAAGTGGTTCAAATTTCCATTTAAACATGTGGACATGTGATCCATCAGGACTTGAAATGCACAGGACGATACCTCAAGGCCGCTCTCCAAGCGCTTCCCTCGCTAAGCATTCGGCTGACTTTATATCGAGTCAATATGTTCTGCTGATTGGAACGAGGATCCTGAAGACCATCGTCTGCTACAGCACAGTTCACGTCCCGCAAAAGACTTTGGTCTAAAAAACTGAACAAATTTGGCTGGTGGTAATAACTGCCTGCTTGGTTTCATCTGTGTTTAAAATTTTGAATAAAAATCAGTTTGTCACCTCAATGTGGATTTTAGCTTTTGGTAATTTATTTCACATCATTCTAATTTCTAATAAAGTCCTTATTAATGGTGACCCATATTTACTGTGTGCTGTAGAGATCTTGATGCTCAGAGTTGAAGAGTTGATTGATTCACCATCAGCGCTTCTCTCGTCTTCTGGTGCCATAGTTTGGTCCTGCACTTGCTGAGCCTGACCTGCGCTGCCTTTCGTCTCAAAACTACTCTTCCTGCTCTTTTTCTCCAGACTATCATTTCCCTCACTAACGCTGGTGGACTGCACAAAAAACAGAAATCATCCACATACATAATACTTAGAGAAGATTTGGCTTTTTGAGATTTCTTTCAATGTCACATGTATACAAACAAGAGCACAAAAATATGTAAACATCTTACAAATGTGAATATATCTTCATATCTACAGTTGAGGTCAAAAGTTTACATACACCTTAGAGAATCTGCAAAATGCTCATTATTTTAGCAATATAAGACGGATCGTACAAAAAGCATGTTTTTATTTAGTACTGAGCTGAATAAGATATTTGACATTAAAGATGTTTACATATAGTGCACAAGAGAAAATAATAGTTGAAACGCTCACTGATGCTCCAGAGAGAAACATTATGCCTTAAGAGTCAGGTTGAAAACTTTTGACAGAATGACAATGTGTACATTTTTTATTTTTATTTTGCCTATATACAGTATATATTAATTTAGTACTACCTTTCAAAAGCAGAAAAAACAGAAGATAGGTGTTTCCCAATAAGACAAAATAAGTTAAATTAACTCTGATCTTCAAATTCAAAAGTTTTAATGCATTGTTTTTCCTTCTGGAGCATCACTGAGAGTTTGAACTTTGTAATAGTTGCATATGACTGAAAAGATGGATCTCAAAATCATACAGTCATTGTTGGAAAGGGTTCAAATACACAAAAATGCTGAAAAACCACAGAATTTGTGGAACAGAGGGTAGTTTTACTGTTCAGGACAAACAATGGACTCATGAACAACTATCACTAAACAAAAAACACAGCTGTGGATCTTTCAGGTCACAACACAGCATTAAAACAATGAGTAATTATGTATTAATGAAATAACTAGATAAATACAGTAAGGAAAATAATAACAATACCTTAAAGCCATCCTCCAAGCGTCTCCTTTCATAGCCAACGCTGTATCTTCCTCTCAGAGCACTTTATACTGGCTTCATTCCTCAAAATGTAATCTTCAAAAAAGATAATTGTAGTTGACATAAAATATCAAGAGCTGACAGTAGTTTATGAAACTGTCTTTGGTTATGGCAGTAAACACACCTTCAGCCATCATGTCCACTTTAAGTAAAGCTGGACTGGACTTTGGACCACTAAAAGTAGCCTTGTCCTCCTCCAAACTCTTCCTCCTCATCCTCCTCACAAGCATTAACGGGCTGACGGTTATTCATCGCCGCGTCGTGCTGAGTTTTGGGAGGGTAATAATCGATGTTCAGTTGAATAAGTCGCTGTAAATGTGTAAAAGTGCTGAATGAGAATCAAACACTATGCAGGATGTGAGCGCGAACTCAAGTAATGCAAAGTTAGCTCTGCTCGCGACTGGAGAATGTTCTGATTCAGTTATGACGTCATCGCCATAGCAACGGCTAGTTGCGTACTTTAAAAAATATATGATAATAAATGTTTATGCATTTGTTATATAATTATTTAATAATAATTCAGCAAACAGCTAATTATATATAATATAATTATTAAATCACTATTATTCAATACTTATTAAATTAAATTGTTTAATTTATGCATTTATTATTTACAATAAATAAATGACTAATAAACGATTAATAGCAAAAAATCGCATCCAAAATAAGTTTTTGTTCACATGCTGTGTAGATTTATTATGTATAGGCCTATATAAATACACGTATAGTTATTTTGAAAATATTTACATGTCACCAACCAAAAAACAACCTTTTTTTTCATCCAAAACACTAAAATTGTGCTGTATAGTTGCAACTTTTCTGTCTCTAACAAATTTTCATCCAAAACTTAATATTATCTGATCTTCCTTACTTTTATGCATTACTGATACAAATATACATTGTGAATGATTCTGTAATGATTTAAAGTTTAAGTTGAGAATAATCTAGCTTGTTAGAACTAAATGTGTCTCGTGGCCAGCTGAGTGTGTTGACTGAAAACGTACTCGGTTACTAACGTAACCTCGGTTCTCTCTAGAGAGGGAACGAGTACTGCGTAAGAAGTATCTTACGCTAAGGGAAAATCCTTTTCTGCGAGATATTGAAGCCAAAAATTATCCTTAATTTTGAAATAATGTAAAGCGCGTTGCAGCAGCATACAGACATAGGCGAAACAGCTTGCGCGCCTATTGGCTGCTCTGCGGCAACTGCAGCAGCCTATAGAGCAAGGCCTGGCGCGACGTCAGATCCAATGGGGGCATTTTGCGCCCTTTGCGTCGCTTCCCGCCTAAAAGGGCGTGGTCTAGGCCTATAAAGACAGCTCGTAGGCAGCTATTATCTGGTTTTTCATCATCGAAGCAACCAGAGCGCGCGCATGCACGGCAAGATACGCAGTACTCGTTCCCTCTCTAGAGAGAACCGAGGTTACGTTAGTAACCGAGTACGTTCTCTTACGAGAGGTCTCTCGTACTGCGTAAGAAGTATCTTACGCTAGGGGACCCAGTGTAAAACGCTGTGCATGCTGAGATCTGACACCAAAGACCCAAGGGCGAAAGCCCGGGGTTCATACAGTTCATAATCACCTATAGAACTCACAGAAAGTCCGGGGAAGAGGGAGGGGCAACGCCGCACTCTTCCACATAGTGCAGCGTCACTCAGACGCTAAGTAAACGTACATACAGGGCGGGGTTACGGCCTGAGCTGACGTAAGAATAAGGGTCTTCACACAGTTTGCCCAGGCACATCTTGTGCTATTACTTTCACTGTCGACCCTAGAGCTGTGCTCAGTAGACGCAGCATTCCGAGCTGATAACATCAGGTCAGACAACACTG
Source organism: Garra rufa (assembly GCF_049309525.1). Classification (NCBI taxonomy): domain Eukaryota; kingdom Metazoa; phylum Chordata; class Actinopteri; order Cypriniformes; family Cyprinidae; genus Garra; species Garra rufa. The sequence goes on from NC_133361.1 coordinate 103,113,440, forward strand.
AACATCTAGACTGACAGCAGCCTGGCCTGTAAGGCGGGAACCTCCAGGTTGTAAAATCATATAAATGTAGACGGAGAGGCCCAGCCCGCCGCCGTACAAATATCTTGCAAGGCAATCCCACTCGACCAAGCCCACGATGAGGCCACGTCCCTCGTGGAATGTGCTCTGACACTTAGCGGGCACTGCATGCCTTTGGAAGCAAATGCCAGCGCAATAGCATCAACTATCCATATGGATAAGCTGTTTCTACGCGGCCAGTCCCTTGGGACGCCCGTAAAACGAAACAAAAAGCTGTTCTGTCTGTCTAAAAGCAGACGAGCGAGACACGTAAGCTCGTAATGCCCTGACTGGGCATAGGAGGCTCGCGTCCATTTCCTCATCAGTGACCGGTAGGGCTGACAGCGCGATGACATGTGCCCTAAACGGTGTGTTGAGGGATTTTGGAACGTAACCATGTTTGGGTTTGAGTATGACTTTAGAGTCATTAGGTCCAAATTCCATGCTCGTCGCGCTCACAGAGAGTGCGTGCAAATCCCCTATGCGCTTCACTGAAGCGAGAGCCAGCAGAAACACAGTCTTAAGAGACAGGTATTTCAAATCAATCGTCTTCAGAGGCTCGAATGGTCACACCACAGTTAGTAGGTGACGAGCCGCGGGCTGGGCACCAGCCCGAAAACACAGACCATTTTGAGGAATAGAGCCGTCTCGTAGAAGGGGCTCTAGCCTGCGTGATCGTGTTTAATACTCCTTTAGGGAGTTCATCATATATTCGCTGGTGGCCCAGACATGAAGGGACCACAGCTCTGGGTGAGGATGCCAAATCGAGCCGCTGGCCTGAGAGAGAAGGTCTCTCCTCACTGGTATCGGCCACGGGGCAGTGCTCGTCAGCTGCATCAGCGCTGGGAACCAGGGCTGGTTTTCCCAAAACGGCGCTACCAGCAGTATTAAAGATCCTTTTTTTTTTTTTTTTTTGACCCTCTCTATCACCTGAGGTAGGAGAGAGATGGGGGGGAAAGCATAGAGATGACGGCGGGGCCGTTCGTGGGCCAGCGCGTCTCTGCTTTTTGAGTAAAATTCCAGACAGTAAGCTTTGTTCGGAGACGCAAACAGGTCTACTTCCGCTCTGCCGAATTTTTTCCACAGTAGTTGTACTGTCTGTGGGTGTAGAGACCATTCGCCTGCTGGAACATTGTTCCAGGACAGTCTGTCTGGCCCTATGTTTAGAAGCCCCGGCACATGCGCTGCTTTCAGCGAGCGCAGGTTGCACTGAGCCTATACCAGGAGGCGTTCTGCAAGTCTGTATAGGTTTTTGGACCTGAGACCGCCTTGGTGATTTATATAGGAAACCACTGACATGTTGTCCGAGCGGACTAGTACATGGTTTCCTTTTATTTGGGGACAGAAGCGCGTGAGCGCGTTCTGTACTGCCAGCATTTCGAGGCAATTGATATGCAGGAGCTTTTCCCGTTCTGACCACTGGCCAAAAGACGGTCTGCCCTCGAGCAGAGCCCCCCATCCCGAGGTGGATGCGTCCGTAGACACCACTTTTATTCTTGAGGAAGTCCCCAGGCTTACACCTGACTGGTACCAGTCGACTGCTTTCCACGGTTTCAGGGCTGTGACACATTTCTGATTGACCGTGAGACGAAGCCGACTATCATCCAAACACCATCGGCCGTGGCCGGTTGTGAAGCGCAATCGATCTGAGTCGATTTTATGTGCGCTGTGCTTGTGTGTAGAGATGAGCACTAGGTAGTGGGCATTCTTACGACACGTGAAACACCATCGGCCGTGGCCGGGGACACCAGACAATACACTCTTTTGGGGGTTTATCTGTGTAGCCATGGGAACGACTTTTGTGTGCAGGCAAACGGGCGACGGAGCCGGTTTGTTGGCTGCAGGAAACACTGGAACAGTCACATTTTCTGGAACTGGACGAGCGAATAACTTTGGTGGGGGTCCGGCAACAGCGGGACTTGTACACAGTCGCTTTCCTAGTTGTGCTAGGACGATTTCGGAGGCTCAGGTTTCAACTCAATCCTGGGCCGTGGGCCGCGTCTGGCGGGGCGGCGGCCAGACGAGAAAAACGTCAGAAAGCGTTAGCCACGGGTGCCTCTCAGCAACGGTGAGAGACCATGTTACGCAGCGCTGACGCGGCTTGGTGGCGGCGAAAGCGCGGCGGAGCAGGTTTGACGTCTGACGGCAAGTTTTAGAGGGGAGGGCCGACTTAGCACGCCGTCCAGCGGAGGGCAGACATAAGTGGGCTGCTATCGCCTCTTCCGAGCAGCATGCGCGTTCCCGTTTTGGTGGGGAACGGAAATCCTCTTCCTCCTTCATGGCCCCCTCGTCAGCGGCGTGCCAGGCCTTGCTCTATAGGCTGCTGCAGTTGCCGCAGAGCAGCCAATAGGCGCGCAAGCTGTTTCGCCTATGCCTATATGCTGCTGCAACGCGCTTTACATTATTTCAAAATTAAGGATAATTTTTGGCTTCAATATCTCGCAGAAAAGGATTTTCCCCTAGCGTAAGATACTTCTTACGCAGTACCAGAGACCTCACGTAAGAGAACTAGCCTTAACATGAGACAAATTGAAGGATTGACTGAAAGTGTAAAGCATGTGAATGATTATGATAATCTCACTTCTGAAGAGGATTTGAGCAAAGATTGTTCACCACTTCCAGAATAAGCCCCTTTCAAAGATTTGGTGGCATCTATCTGAGTCCTCTAACATGCTTATATTGGAGGAACTCTTTGCAAAGATGCCTTTTTTTCCTCACATGGCACTTGTTTTTGAATGCATTACTCATTTCATTTATTGATTTATTTGACTTATTTCATAACTCAAAGTTATCTTTCATCATCTTGTGTTGTGTTGTGTATATTGGGTCAGCTTCATGCACATTTGTCCCCTTTGCTTAATCGACCACCAGTTGATTTAGATTTTTTGGAGTTTGCCTGTTCCCAGGAGATTTTTTAAGTGCATTCTCAAGCCAGGAGGACTCTTTTCCACATGCTGTTTTGGATGGACTCTGAGAGGTTGTACAAGTGATTGGTGAGATCAACCAAAATCAACAGTATTCGCACAACACTCTGGACTTTGAATATGGCAACCTTGGGAGACCCAGAATTGTTATATCAGAGGTTCGTATTGTCTATCAGTAACCTTTGTTGCAAAATTACTGGGAGTGAGCACAAGGACCATACGCCAGACACTGGGCTGAAAATGACCGCACACTTTATTCTTTATTTTTATTCTCAAAGTTTTTGTATCAAAGGTTCTAAGTATATAGTTTAGCATTAGCTCAATGGTTTAAGCAGATTATATAATATTCAATATTTCAATGAAAATGCCAAACCAATTAATTTATTCATTTGAAATTCTGAATGCACAGATGGGAGTCCACTTAACGGTATAAAACTTGTATAAATATTACTTATAAATGTATATAAATATGAACAAATTAAATATATATACATATCTTTGTGTATGTGTGCATTAAGAGTACCATTGTGGCAAGGAGAACGATGCTGAGCCAAAAGAAAAGAAAGATGTCTTCTGGCGCACAGTGGGTTAAATGAACCAATCAGATAAGGGTACATGGACATGCTGAAAACTTAATTTGATTGGCTAGGAGATGAAGGTAATCCCCCAGAGCTTTGTTATATGGAGCAGTTTGGTAGATTGTGGTCTAATTAGTTTGTCTAAGTACACAAGTTACACCATGATTTAAATGCAGCAAACTTTAATTGACAGCAAAACAAAGGGGTAACAATTTAGTATAGGGACCAATTCTCACTATTAACTAGTTGCTTATTAGCATTATTAGCATATTAGTTGTTTATTAGCATAGTACTTATACAGCATTTATTCTGCATGACCATAATCCTACCCAATACCTACATAACAACTACCTTACTATTAATAAGCAGCAAATAAGGAGTTTATTGAGGGAAAAGTCATGGTTAATGGTTTGTTACAAGCGAGAATTGGACTTTAAAACAAAGTGTGACCAACTAAGACAGAATACTGTATAACTGTGTAACTTCATATTGACACATGGCTAAACAAAGGCAGAATACCGTAACTCAATTTGAGCTTTTAAAACAAAGTCAAAAAGTGGTGTGTTATACACTGTTCTGCCTTAGATTCTCTTGGGCTTTTTAAAGTTACTGTTACGACAACCAACCTGGCTAACGCCAAACCACGTTATTACAACTTCCTCATGATTCGTGGTCTGGGAACCACATGTTCATTTTCTCGTATTTGAGGCGTGGTTTACGAATGCCCAGAGCCGTTTATTGGGCGATACGAATGTCTATCAAATGCGCCTGTGCGTAGCTCAGAGCCAATCGTTTAAATTATACCGGATGACGTATGTAAAAAAAAGTTGCTCTTTTTTTAAAATAAACTTGCGTTCTAAACTACTTAGAACACTTTCTAAGGCTGCATCTAAAGATAACTTCGCGTCTGCTGCCATGCTGGATCCATAGTTATAAACAAACTGCTTCGGTGAGTCGCATAGAAGGCGTCATCGTCTTGCTGCTCCCTCCCCGTTCTGTGATTGGTTCCCTATCTGAGGTGAAAATTAGGTCCATGGTTTCCAGGCTGCCTAGCAGCATGAATAAAATCGCGCTGTGCGCAAGGCAGCATGGGGGAACCCAGGCTAATATACACTTTTATTTTATAATAATAAGTTTCCTAAAATAATAATGTTCATAATCATTTAAAAGGCAAACATTTCTTTGTATGCTGAAGACATGATCTCATGTTGATTTATAAGTTAACCTTGTTAATTATTATTATTATTATTATTATTTAAACACTTGCTTTTGAAGGTACCTGTGTATATATAACCGTTTAGCATTCAGAGGTTTATTAAAGTTTTACCGTTGAAACAACAACTGACCTAATTTCAGACAAATTTCAACGTTGAATTTCGGTCATGTGTTGACTGATCTTCAGCCATTTAGCATTCAACGTTATATCAACGTTATTTCACTGTTGAAACAACAACTGACCTTATTTCATCCAAATTTCAACGTTGAAGGCCGGTCATGTGCCGGCTGGGACAGGTCGTATTAATCCTTTAAGTCATCATCTAATACACTTGGATAGTCATAATTATATCAAATAAAATGATTTTATGCAATATTGAATCAAGTACACAACTTTTAATAACCATTGTAAGTTTATTAATAATACTGAACATACATTAAAAACACATAAACATCTTAGAGTTTAAGCTGGCTGCTATACAATTTATTCAATCTAATAATAGTTTAGGGAACCTAGATATAGACTGATCTCAATTATGATGTACCATTTTTTGTCTTCTATGGGATCAAATGCAACAAATACAAGAAAGGCAAGGAAAATGGACAAACCCCCCACTCAACCATCAGATGAACAATTTATCACACAATAGTTCTTTCTGAGGTTTTATTAAGGGGACCATGATGTTAGCCAATCATAATATCCCAAACACATTCCTGGAGCCCCCAACACTGCATGTTTTTCATGTTTCTCTAATTAAGTAATGAATTAACTGGCTCAGTTGTGTTTGATCTGGGTCAGAGCTAAACTTTGAAGGATGGTAAATCTTTAGGAACAGGGTTGGGCACCCCTGCACCAAGACCTAAAATGGGTGACAAATGGTCAGACAAAGGAGAGATTTGGGGCCTCCGGGAACGTGGTTGGGAACCACTCTAGAACTGACCAAATGGAATGCATTGATATTTCTTACCAGTGAGTCTCTTCCACACAGTTATTTAATTTAATAATCACTTTAAACATAAAACTAAATAGGAAACTCAAATAATACAAAAAAATACTAAAAATCATAGACTACAGACAACTGTATTTAATGTTTTGTGCCCAAGATTTAATGATGTTGTTTTAAGATATATATTAAAACACTACAAATCTAAAATGAGTCTTTAAGGCACTAAATTAAAACTGAAGTAATAGAAAACAGCCTACATTTTAATGGACTATAACGTAATATAATACCAGAAAAGCTACAGGCAGGTGAGTTTTAATTAGCATTGGAGCTGAATTCTGCAGGACGCTGGCTCTCCAGGACCAGAGTTCGTCTTCCCTGCTCTAGAGTGAAGTTCAAAGACAGGAACAGCCGAACAGGGAGGGGAAAAAAAGCCTAAGAACCTGATATGACTCCACACAGAGAAGAGACCTTTGCTCACAGATCAAGAGAACAATGCTCCATCCGAGACTGGTAGCTTTATCAGGCATTACATGAACACTAAATGAAAATAACATTGAAAATCTGAAAGCTCTTGGAGACACACCAGTTCTGTTGTGGATTTTGTTGAATCTATTATTTCTTTGTTGTAAAATCTGACAATGTTGTGTTTAAAATGTAGGATACATTTAAAATGTAAAATCTTCACTTAATATTACCTTTTTGTTTAACTTAGAAAATAATTTGAAATAATTTGGATATTCAGAGAAAATAGGATTCTTGCTCATATTTTAAAACTCAAAGCATGTTTCTGTATCAAAGAGTTTCTTAAATCGATCTCTATGTACAGTCTGTCAACATTTGATCTTCATGCTATTATTAAGTGCTACAAATCTATTTTAAAGACACAATAAACAGCATGATTTGCTAAAGCACACTCTGTGGGCATTCAATCATACGTACGCTGCTGGTGTGAATGCAGTCAGGTTTCACTGCTAAATTATGGTAGCCTAATGTCATTTGGGGTCATCTATTTATTTATTTGTTTATTTATTTATGTACTTAATTATATTGCTATTATTTTAATTATTTTTGTAATTTCTTCTCTTTATCTATTTTATCTATTTTGTTCCTTCTTCTTTCCCTTTTTCCTATTTTCCCTCCTTTTTTATATTTTTATATATACAAGAAACAGAAGTGTACAATTAATAGATTACAATCTTACACATAATTACAACTAAACTTGTTTGTGCTTTTGTTTTGGCTTTTTTTTTTTATTGTCAGACTTGCTTTATATTTACAGCACTGTTTGTAGACAGCATGCAGTCGCCAAATACGATTACTCACATTTCAAGGTTTGCTTTGTGCAAAATTAATTATTTTCTTAGAGACTTTTGCATATTTACCAAAGTGCTAGCCTAGAAATCAAATATCGGATTTAATTTTACAGAAAAAAATGTAAAAAGCCAACCAACCAAAACCAATTAAAACCAACCTGTTTGTTCATCAGTATCTTCATGTTTGACTCTGAATATTTCTTCAATCTTCACGTTTTTACTCTCCTCTTTAATAAACACCATCTTTGTTTGTTCCTCAGTTTCTTCATGTTTGACTCTGAATGTTTCTTCAATCTTCATGTCTTCACTCTCCTCTTTAATAAACGCCATCTTTATAATAGTGTGTCACATGGATCTCTGTTGATTCTCCAGGAGTTTTTCTGTGTGTTTGTACACTTTGTCCTGTTTCAGATGAGAAAAATTAATAGAAAGAAAAATCAAAGCAAGTCAGTGCACTAGTAAGACAGTCAGAGACAAAATATATACGAATTACAGAAAGTTCAAATTTTGGTAGGCTATTTTTTATTTACATTTGGTGTTCAATTAATTATCATATCTAATATATTACACTTCCATGAAATCATTCTCGGTTGTGATTCACTCGTTTGTGTTTGTTGTTGTCGTTTGTAGTCCTCGTGCCGCTGAATCGAATCACTGAATCATTTCACAAATGATTTGATTCAAATGATTCGGATTCTCAGTTTCTCTCATCACTTCTTATCACACGATTGATTCATGATATAAAGAGAGAGAAACGGAACGAACTTCTCTGATACTAGGGCCAAGGCTAACGTCTTCAGTAACACTAAAGCATTACAACGTTATATTTAATAATGATGATTTATTTACATAGCTTGTAAAAACGCTTTAATTGATGCAACAATAGCCATTGGTTTAAAAACTTTAAAACCACAAACTTTCTTCATGTGAATCACAAACAGATGAGGAGCGCGGCGAAGCTTCATGACGTCACATCACAAGACCAAAATAAAAGTCCCATTGGTGCACTGCTCTCTAGAATCACAAACACATCATAGAAATGTTGTATATAGAATAGAATTTCTTACTCATGTGATGATGCTTTTCTAAAGTGACTAGCATCGTAAATCTATTAATATTATTCTCCTTTTTTATGTACATTTATAACACTTTGTTTTATGTTGATATACCTTGCCAAAAATATACCAACATATTCAGTTCACTCAATATCTTCTTTTATTAAAAGTGAAAAGTTTAGATAATAAATACAAGACACAATAAACAGTTTATTAGAAACTTTAACTAAAAGTACATCTTCAGGAAAAAAATATGTCATATTGTATTAGTGTTATGATTTTAGTGAAGTTAAATGTTTTGAAAACAAAATACCTTTAATACACCTAAAGGAAAATGAAGGCAGAAGTATCATAGTGCACCACATAAAATATGAGTGTCATTTTACATTTGTATTCACACAGACCTAAAGAAAAAGATATTCATTTACAACTGAACATTTCTGCAAAAATTCCTAAGCATTAATTTTATTTCAACCAATATAATTGTGTCTTTTGCAGTAAGGATTGTCACACCTATGGACTGTCCTTGTGTGTGTTTTTTTTTTTTTTTTTTACAATGTGCTCCTTGTCCTTGTTTGTCTTTATTTGGTTTTCCTGTCACTGTTTCCATTGTCTGGATCAGAACGATAAATGACATTTACATTTTAAAATGAAGATATTTAGCTTGTGTGTGTGTGAATATGAATGTGAAATCACGGTAAGTGTCACCTTTTGTCTTTATTGGCTGTTGATGTTTCATTTCTTTAATTGGTGTCTTTGTTTCTGATCAATATCTGAGTTAAATATGAATGCAGAGGCTGAAGGTGAGACTTTCCCTGATCTCTGTGATAATGAGTCTATAGTTCTGCTGATTGGATTAGAGTCGCTGAAAATCTGGACAAATTCCTGTAACTGCTTACATCCTTTGCATATTTTATCTTATAATGACGATCCTGAAATCTGTCTAAAACTCCAGTGATTGAGTGTTTAGTCAGTCTGGATGACTGCAGCGACACACAGAAACTTCTCAATCAAGAGTCTCCTGGGGCCTGTTTCAATAAGGAGGTTCAACCAACTCTGAGTTAAAACTTGAACTCTGAGTTGACTTACCCTGAGATGGGAAACTCTGAGTTTTCGGTTACAGAACAGCTGAAATGAGTCAATCCACTCTGAGTAGGTTGACTCTGAGTTTAGTGCTTGCAGCTTGACTATGAAAAGCCCTGATCAATGGAGCTCTGAAATTATGATTCACCATGGCAACAGCTCCCGCCAAAAAGACCTCTGCATATTTCGAGCCAATGCTTAACTTTAATTCTTAATAATTATTATAAGAACTATAAAGGGCAGCTGTGGCCTAATGGTTAGAGAGTTGGACTTCTAATCCAAAGGTTGCAGGTTCGATTCTCAGGTCCGGCAGGGATGGTAGGTGGGGGGAGTGAATGTACAGCACTCTCTCCACCCTCAATACCACGACTGAGGTGAGTCCCTTGAGCAAGGCACCGATCCCCCAACTGCTCCCCGGGCGCCGCAGCAATGGCTGCCCACTGCTCTGGGTGTGTGTTCACGGTGTGTGTGTGTGTTCACTACTGTGTGTGTGCACTTGGATGGGTTAAATGCAGAGCACAAATTCCTAGTATGGGTCACCATACTTGGCTTCACTTCACCTCCTTTCCTTTCCTTATTAATTTTCATGGTATCAAACAGGCAAAAAAATAAAATAAAATAAAAAATAATAATTAGAAGAAGAAAACAGCTAAACATGGAAGTAAACATAATTCAACCAGGTAAGTCTTTAAGCATAAAGGGTTCATGAGTGTAGGCTACATGATTTTACAAATATTTGACATTAAAATATGTCATATAAAAAAACAATTATGTGTCTAATTTCACTTTGCAGCAGCTTTTTCCACATAGTCTAATGCTCTTTCACAAAATGAAATGTTCTCTAATCCAAACGGTTGCATTTCTTAATTAGAGTAATGAAATGAAGCCAACAGCATGAAGGCTCGCAAAATGATGAAGAACAGATGAAGAGGAGATGGAAGTATTGGAAGAATATTAAAATCCAACATGAAAAAAAAAAAGAATAAAAGTTGCATTTGTGCATTTATAGGAAAAAAAGATGACCTAGTAAATTTAACAGCTGTATTGGTGGTTATATATATATATATATATATATATATTATACATTTTCATCTGCCATTCTTCCATTCCATACAGCAATCAGCTTCATATTTGATGGCTTTGTGCTCAGTAGGCAATGACACTAAAATTCTCAGAAAGAGCATTAGAGCAAGGCACACTTTCTTTACCGCTCTGCATACAGTGTCTGTACTAATGTGCTCTGACTACCATTTAAAAATGACACAGGTCAAATAAATACACATGTCTAATCAAAATAATCCTATACTATATGATAAATAATAATCTTATTTATGAAAGGACATGCCATTTTTGTCACTTTGACAGTGTCTGCATGATGAAAATATGTGCAATAGATTAATGCACCTAAAAATGATTTTCTTACTTAGTATTGTCTTGTTGTTTCCAATTTAAAAAAAAAATCTAAAGATTCTTAAATCAAAATGTCTTTCTTTTTTCTGTCAAAAAGGTTTTTGAAAAAAAACATTCCAGGATTTTTCTCCAATTTTCGATGGGAGCCAACAGGTTGAAGGTCCAAATTTCAAGTCAAGTCAAGTCACCTTTATTTATATAGCGCCTTTTACAATACAGATTGTGTCAAAGCAACTGCACAGTATTTAAACAGCACAATAGTGTGTAAGTAACGCATTATTGTAACAATCAATTTTCAGTTAAAGGCAGTTCATCAATGAATTCAGTGATATCTTCATCGTCAGTTCAGTTCAAATAGTATACGATATCGCTGGAAAATGTCCCCAACTAAGCAAGCCAGAGGCGACAGCGGCAAGGAACCAAAACTCCACAGGTGACAGAAATGGAGAAAAAAACCTTGGGAGAAACCAGGCTCAGTCGGGGGACCAGTTCTCCTCTGGCCAGACCAAACAACAGTTTGTACCAATGTCTGATTGTAGAGAACTCATCAGGATCCTGTGGTGTAGCGCCGATGGCCGTCAAGGTTGGCGAGGTCTTTATTGATGATCCGCCTTGGAGCTCATCTGGTTGACATCCACAGCTATTGAAGTCATCTCTAGGTGGTGATCCACGATCTAAGCTGGGTACGGACTGGATCCGGGGGACTGGAGTGACCATCTGATCCGGATACAGGCTGGGTCTGGTGGCTACGGTGACTTCGGAATAAGAATGAAACAGACTAATATTAGCGTAGATGCCATTCTTTTTACGATGCAACGAGTGCATCAGGTGTTATGGGAGGTGTTTTCGGTTCCGGTTGACCTAATTAATGCAGCCTAACAATCCTTTAACGGATTTGAATTATAGAAATGTGTTAATGATTTTATGTGTAAGCCAGGTTAAAGAGATGTGTCTTTAATCTAGATTTAAACTGACAGAGTGTGTCTGCCTCCCGAACAGTGTTAGGTAGATTGTTCCAGAGTTTAGGCGCTAGATAAGAAAATGATCTGCCGCCGGCAGTTGATTTTGATATTCTAGGTATTATCAAATTGCCAGAATTTTGAGAACGCAGCGGACGTGAGGGACTATAATACGAAAGGAGCTTGTTCAAGTACTGAGGAGCTAAACCATTGAGGGCTTTATAAGTAATTTGCAAGATTTTAAAATCTATACGATGTTTAATAGGGAGCCAATGCAGTGCTGACAGAACCGGGCTAATATGGTCATACTTTCTGGTTCTAGTAAGAACTCTAGCTGCTGCATTTTGGACCAGCTGGAGTTTGTTTATTAAGCGTGCAGAACAACCACCCAATAAAGCATTACAATAATCTATCCTTGAGGTCATGAACGCATGAATTAATGTTTCAGCATTTGACATTGATAGCATAGGTCGTAATTTCGATATATTTTTAAGATGGAAAAATGCGGTTTTGCAGATGCTAGAAATGTGGCTTTCAAAGGAGAGATTGCTATCGAATAGGACGCCTAGGTTCCTAACTGATGATGACGAATTTACAGAGCAGCCATCTAGTATTAGACTGTGTTTTAGGTCATTACTTGTGGAGGTTTTAGGTCCAATAATTAATACCTCTGTTTTTTCAGAATTTAACAGTAAGAAGTTATTCACCATCCAGTTTTTAATATCAGCTATGCATTCTGTTAGTTTTTCGAATGGATATGTTTTGCCGGGCTGCGAAGAAATATAGAGCTGAGTATCATCAGCGTAACAATGAAAGCTAACACCATGTTTCCTGATGATATCTCCCAAGGGTAACATGTAAAGCGTAAAAAGTAATGGCCCTAGCACTGAGCCTTGAAGTACTCCATACTGCACTTGCGATCTAAATGATACCTCTTCATTTATTGCCACAAACTGATGACGGTCAGACAAGTACGAGTTGAACCATGCCAGTGCACTACCACTAATGCCTACATAATTTTCAAGTCTATTTAAAAGAATGTTGTGGTCAATAGTATCAAATGCGGCACTAAGATCCAGTAGCACTAATAGAGAGATGCAACCACGATCGCTTGACAATAGCAGGTCTAATTAGAGCAGTCTCAGTACTATGATATGGTCTAAAACCTGACTGGAAATCCTCACAGATACCATTTTTCTCTAAGAAGGAGCATAATTGTGAGGATACTACCTTTTCTAGTATCTTTGACAGAAAAGGGAGATTCGAAATTGGTCTGTAGTTAATTAATTCATAGGGGTCAAGTTGTGGTTTTTTAATGAGTGGCTTAATAACAGCTATTTTGAAGGTTTTGGGGACATATCCTAATGATAGTGACGAATTAATAATATTCAGAAGAGGATCTATGACTTCTGGAAGTACCTCCTTTAGTAGCTTAGATGGAATAGGGTCTAACATACATGTTGTGGGTTTAGATGATTTAACAAGTTTATACAATTCCTCCTCTCCTATAATAGAGAATGAATGGAATTGTTCCTCAGGAGATCTACAACGCACTATCTGATGCGATACTGTAGCGGGCGGCTGTATGGTTACAATTTTATCTCTAATAGTGTCTATCTTGGAGGTAAAGTACGTCATAAAGTCAATAGCCGCTTTTCCACTGTCGGGCCAGTGCGAGCCAGTGCTAAGAGCGTGCCGGGCGGGGCCAATGGCCTCGAGTCGCAAGCACCAAGACCAAAAGTAAGCTGCGTTTCCACTATCGAGCCAGTAGCCTCGCTGCGCAAACCTAAAGCCCGCCCTTTACACACCTCTTTGAATCAAACGTCACGAAACCTCTCCCCTTTCAGCGGGGAGATTGAAAGTAAGTCACCGTAGTGTGATTATCGAAGGAAGAGAGCCGAAGCGGCTGTTTGCTCCTTTCGGTGTTTTTCTTGGTGGAAGATGAGGCCGCGAAAACAAGACGCAAAGACGGAGGCTCAGCAGCGTTTAAGGCGAAAGCTTATATTAGCTGCAAGGCGAAAAAGAACAATAAAGCGACGTGGAAGCCGGATACAGCGAATGCAGAAACGTCTAATGTTGGTGATGTCTGTTCTGATGCAAGAAGTGCTCTGCAACAGTTGTTTATGCAGCAGCAATATTTGTAATATATTACATTAATAAATCACTTGAAAAGAAGCTTTGTTTTTATGACCGACACACAAGTCTTTCGTCTAACTTGTATTACATTAAACTAAATGTTGCATATTATCTACACACTACTGCGAAAAATAACTACACAGTTGTACTTCTAGTATAATTTTGTATGCTTTTATTTAGGTACAGATACAGGTACAGTGTATGTTAACAATTTATCAAGGTGTGTTGGTGAGTTTCTGTGGGGTTTTTTGGACGATGTAAATAAACTTATACATCAGATCTTATTTGCATTTTTCCAAATTTAGATACGAGTAGATACTAATCAGACAGGCATTTAAATGTTTTCATCAGAAATCTGTAACAACAGTTAATAGTGTAACGATTACTGAATAGGACCTGGTTTACACAGGACACAAAAGGTGCCCCATCAGATAACCATTTAAGTAATGTGCCCATCAAAACGGCATTTCCATATAATATCTGCCTAATGTAAGTGTCTTCTCTGGGCACCGCTTTGTCCATTGTGCGTTTTTATGGCTTTGTACTGCGCCGTGCGCCCGCAATTTCTTCAACTTGTCTCGAACTTGCATTGTGGTGCGCTGGATATTGCGAGTCCAGCAACGATGTATTTTATCACGTCTTTGTTTCTGCAGACGCCGTCAAACTGGCGTTGTATATTGTCATCGGCCCAAATACATAGAAGAGCCCTGTATTAGTAATACAGCGAAATGCGCATACCGCAGACACACTCCGCCTTTCACTTTGACCACGCCTCAAGCCCCGGCTGGCCCGCTTTGGCCCAAGGTTTTCGTCGGGCCGAAAAATCCGGGCCATTGGCCCTGAGGAAGCACCGACGAGGCACGATCAGGCCCCGGAAGTGACAGTGGAAACGCGACTGGCTCTGGCACGCACTAGCACGCCCGCTTTTGGCCCGACAGTGGAAACACGGCTATTACTGCTGTGCTTTTGGGAAATGTCTAAACCTGTTGCTGCTATATTTTTAGTTAATTTAACCACAGTATTGAACAAATACCTAGGGTTATGTTTGTTTTCTTCTAAGAGAGATGAAAAGTAATCCGATCTGGCAGTTTTTAATGCTTTCCTATAAGATAAATTACATTCACGCCAAGCAGTACGAAAAACCTCTAGTTTTGTTTTCCTCCAGCTGCGTTCCATTTTTCGTGCTTTTCTCTTTAGGGCGCGGGTATGATCGTTATACCACGGTGTTACACTGTTTTTCTTAATCTTTTTTAGGCGCACTGGAGCAACTGTATCTAAAGTGCTAGAAAAGAGAGAGTCCATAGTTTCTATTACATCATCAAGTTTTTCTGAGCTATTGGATATGCTGAGGAATTCAGATAAGTCAGGAAGATTACTTACAAAGCAGTCTTTTGTAGTAGAATTGATGGTTCTACCGTATTTGTAGCAAGGAATTGAATTAACAGTTTTAGCTATCTGGATTATACAAGAGACTAGATAATGATCTGAGATATCATCGCTTTGCTGCAGAATTTCAACGCCATTAACATCAATTCCATGTGACAGTATTAAATCTAGAGTATGATTTCGGCAATGAGTAGGACCTGACACGTGTTGTCTAACCCCAATCGAGTTCAAAATATCTATAAATGCTGTTCCTAATGCATCTTTTTCATTATCAACATGGATGTTAAAATCACCCACTATTAAGACTTTATCTGCGGCCAGCACTAATTCGGATAGAAAATTAGCAAATTCTTTAATAAAGTCTGTATGGTGCCCTGGTGGCCTGTATACAGTAGCTAACACAAACGTCACAGGGGATTTATCATTAGTACTTGTTTCTCTGGATAATGCTATATGAAGCACCATAACTTCAAACGAGTTATAATTGAAGCCCGTTCTCTGAGAGACATTGAGAATACTGCTGTAAATAGTAGAAACACCTCCTCCTTTACCTTTTAGACGCGGTTCATGTTTATAACAGTAATCTTGGGGGGTGGACTCGTTTAAAATAATGTAATCGTCTGGTTTTAGCCAGGTTTCTGTCAAACAGAGCACATCTAGGTTATGATCAGTGATCATATCATTTACAAAAAGTGCTTTCGTAGAAAGGGACCTGATATTCAATAAGCCAAGCTTTATCAATTGTTTCTCTGTATTATATATATTTTTTATTTGTTGAACATCAATTAAATTGTTAGTCTTGATTTGATTCAGGCGTTTTTTGTATTTTCTAGCTCGGGGAACAGACACAGTCTCTATAGAGTGATATCTAGGTGAAAGGGTCTCTATGTGCTGAGAATTAACTGATTTCTGTGACGTGAGGCGGCTAGCAGACGGTCGGTTTAGCCAGTCTGTCTGCTTCCTGACCTGGGCCCCAGTGAGTCAAGTGCAAACTCTAAGACTATGTGCCATATTTCTAGATAGAAGAGATGCTCCACATCCGGAGGGATGAAGACCATCTCTTTTCAACAGGTCAGGTCTGCCCCAAAAGCTTGTCCAATTGTCTATGAAACCTATGTTATTTCGCGGGCACCACTTTGACATCCAGCCATGGAGTGACCACAGTCTACTGTGAATCTCGTCACCACGGTAAGCCGGGAGGGGACCAGAGCATATTACAGTGTCTGACATCGTACTTGCAAGATCACACACCTCTTTAACATTATTTTTAGTGATCTCCGACTGGCGAAGTCGAACATCATTAGCGCCGACGTGAATAACAATCTTACTGAATTTACGTTTAGCATTAGCCAGCACTTTTAAATTTGCCAAGATGTCAGGCGCTCTGGCTCCCGGTAAACATTGGACTATGTTGGCTGGTGTCTCTATTTTCACGTTCCGTACAATAGAATCGCCAATTACTAGAGCACTTTCATCAGGTTTCTCAGTGGGTGCTTCACTGAGTGGGGAGAACCTGTTTGATGTTCTGATCGGAACGGAAGAGCGGTGTTTTGACCCGCGACTATGCCGCCTCACAGTCACCCAATTGCCCTGCTGCATGGGCGTTGTTACCGGAACCGAACAATGTACAGGGCTTTCTGAGCTAGTCACATCCAAAACCGTATCTAAGGCCCTCACATTCTTTCTATCCTCCATTAAAGTTTGGATGCGTGACTCTAGTTCTGAAATCTTCTCTGTCAGCCTGACTATATTCCTGCATTTATCACATGTATAAGGCTCACTGCTGACAGAGATAGATAAGCTATACATGTGGCAAGCAGTGCAGACTACAATTGTAGGAGAAGAAGCCATTACTCACCGTGATTGTAGAATGATTTCAACTTACCAATGTTGTTAGAGTTCCTGAAGAACAGATCAGGGGGAGAAAAAACGGAACGGAACCGGCTAAAAGAGTACTAACGATATTAAACACGAGAAAAAATAAATAAAAACGTGAATGGAACGCAGATGGCAAGTTAACCGGCCAGCGCAATGCTAAAAATAGTAAACGAGTTAAAAGCGTGAATGGAGTGCGAGCGGCAAATTAACCGGCTATGGAATGCTAACGTGCTGCACTCTTGATTATAGAGTAAGGCGAACAATCAAATTAGTCAGATTAGTTTGATGGATTAGACCAGAAATTAAATTAAGCTATATCTATCAATTTAAAATGGCAGAATTAACAATAAGATAGAGAATCCAGTAGAAAATCCAGTAGAAAAAACGAAGCTGCAGAGAGCTAACGTTACATACAAACAGACCACTCTGCAGCAAGGCAAACAGGAAGCAGGAAACAGGAAGCAGGAAGTACAACTGTATAAGAGAGCAGCATGACAAACAAAGGACAGTCACCAAACTGTTGGATTGAGGAGTTGCCAATTTTAGAGCTCACCTTTCCATTCACCACCTGCAAACTTTGGATTACACTTTCTGTGGATTGTATATACACTGGTGGACACTCACATTGGACTTATCAACACACTGGGATTCTTGGACTGTTTTCAGGGTATGGACAAATCAACTGTATTCTTTTAACAGCGTTTACCTAGTTTTATCGTGTTGTTTTAAAGTCTTTTACGTGAACCTTGTAAATAAACCAAATCTATTTAAACCAATCTTCTTTTATGTCTCATTCTTTTAACCACTAGTCATCTCTCACAGTTAAATCTGACCCCATTTTAGTCTTGTAACCCGGCTGATAAGGCCGATTGTTACACTTGGATGGGAGACCGCCTGGGAATACCAGGTGCTGTAAGCTTTTGCCTTTTCTTCAATATTTATATAATATGCTGGCTTTTACGGAGGCTGATCTTTAAATAGCCCACTTTTTGGAGCAGCCCTCGCTTACGGCCATACCGCGCTGAGAGCGCCCGATCTCGTCTGATCTCGGAAGCTAAGCAGCGTCGGGCCTGGTTAGTACTTGGATGGGAGACCGCCTGGGAATACCAGGTGCTGTAAGCTTTTGCCTTTTCTTCACTATTTATATAATATGCTGGCTTTTAGAAAGATGTGTTTTACCGCTCTATTTATTACAATCATTTAAATGTATTATAGAGTTTTAAGTGTTTTACATGTTTTTTAGGCCATTTTATTACTCTTAACATTTTAAGTGTGTGTGTGTCTTTAATAAATGGATGGTTGGCCTGCCATGTGACTAGACACATGACAGGAAGCAGGAAGTACAACTGTATAAGAGAGCAGCATGACAAACAAAGGACAGTCACCAAACTGTTGGATTGAGGAGTTGCCAATTTTAGAGCTCACCTTTCCATTCACCACCTGCAAACTTTGGATTACACTTTCTGTGGATTGTATATACACTGGTGGACACTCACATTGGACTTATCAACACACTGGGATTCTTGGACTGTTTTCAGGGTATGGACAAATCAACTGTATTCTTTTAACAGCGTTTACCTAGTTTTATCGTGTTGTTTTAAAGTCTTTTACGTGAACCTTGTAAATAAACCAAATCTATTTAAACCAATCTTCTTTTATGTCTCATTCTTTTAACCACTAGTCATCTCTCACAGTTAAATCTGACCCCATTTTAGTCTTGTAACTCGGCTGATAAGGCCGATTGTTACACTTGGATGGGAGACCGCCTGGGAATTCCAGGTGCTGTAAGCTTTTGCCTTTTCTTCACTACTTATATAATATGCTGGCTTTTACGGAGGCTGATCTTTAAATAGCCCACTTTTTGGAGCAGCCCTCGCTTATGGTTACTGCCACCTGAGAGCGCTAGAGAGCAACAGGAAGTGGTTGGCAGCAGTTTGGAGAGGAAGGCTCTCCTCCATTTTGTTTATTTTTCTTTTGTTTTTTGTTTTTTTTACTTCAAGTTAGTTTTTTTGTGCTTTTTGATAGTTTTAAATCACCCAACAGCAGCATCTCTGCTGGCTGGAGGGTGGTTTACCTTTTTTTGCTTTTTTGCTTAAAAATGGACGGATTAATGGATAATGACACAGGACCGGCTGGAGGAACACGAATGGTAAATGACACTGGACTGGGCGGAGAGACATGCATGGCAAACAACACTGGACTGGACTATCAACAACGAGCAAGATACAGGAAAAAACAAGATGCAAGAGACAACCCAAGTGGAAAGAAATATTTGAAGGAGGCAACAGTAATTGTGAATGTGGAACACGTAAATGAGGTGAGAGCTGTGGATATTATTAAAGCAGTGACGGACAAGTGTGGAAATGGAAAAATTCTGGCGTTAAGGCCAAGACAAGGAAAAGAGTTTGAATTAACAATGGAAAAGGAGGAATCGTGTGAGGATTTAATCGATGGACTGACAATTAAAGGGGTGAACTGTGAGATTAAAAAACTGCAAAATAGAGAATACATTGTTTCCTTCATGCACCTGCCCGTCTACCTGGATGACACTGAAATTATTGGAAAATTGGAGGGATGGGGAGTTAAACCCCTTTCAAAAATTAAAAGAAGATACTACCCGGGCACTGAAATCGAGGATGGAACAAGGTTCCTAAAAGTAAGGTTCCCCAAAGAAGTAGCATCATTGCCTTACAGCACGAGGCTGGAAATGGCAGAAGGGTTGCAGTATTTTAGCGTGATGCACAGCCACCAGGTGAAGACCTGTAGACTGTGCATGAGCCCAGACCACCTGCTAAAAGAGTGCCCTGAGTTTACATGCTACAAGTGCGATGAAAGGGGACATTTCGCAAGAGACTGTAACACAGTCAGGTGCCCGGAGTGTCAGCAAATTTTAAATAAGTGTGAGTGTTGGATGGAGGAAGAGGAAGGAGGCACGGAAAGTCAGGTGGACGGACAGGTGCGTGAAGGAAACAACGAGGAGGAAGGAGAAACTGGCGAAACACAAGAGGAAGGATTACAACAAAAAGAAACAGAAGGAGCAACAGGCAACCGAGAGGAAGGAGAAGAAGAAAATGGGAACAATGAACTTAAGGAACATACAACACAACAAGACACCCACTGGACAGAAATGGAAACATTGGACACTTCTAAAAGTTTTCTGGACGACGTAGAGAGAGATGGACAAAGAATGGGAAATCAAAACAAAGAAACAGACAATGGAGAGCAAGCAAAGATGGACAACATGGGAAAAGACAGAGAGGGGAGAGGACTAATTAGAAGGAGAGCCTTAAAGGTAAAACCAAATGTGGGAAATGCAAGAAAAAAAAATCATGACAAGTGTAAACAGATATGAAGTGTTAAGTGGGCTGGAGGGAGAAGATGGAGTATAATGTTTTCTAGGTATTTGTTTTTATTTCTTTTAATGGTTTTAAGTTGTGTTACTTTTAATGCAAGGGGATTGATGGACATGGGAAAATTTGAAAGACTGAAAGAAAAATGCAAAGGAAAACATGTTATCGCTTTGCAAGAAACAAACTGGAAAGAGAGTGTGATGATAGACTATAAAAAGAAATGGGATGGAGATATTTTATACAACAATGGGGATGGAAGGCTTGGAAGAGGTGTAGCGTTTTTAATGAGAAAAGATGTATTTAATGCAAGCAAAGTAGTGTATAAAGATAAGATAGGGAAATGTATGGTAGTAGAAGTAAATTATGAAGGACGTGGAATTATTTTAGCGAATGTACATGCACCAACAGAGGAGAAAGAAAAGAAAGTTTTTTTTAATGTTTTAAGGAGCATTATAAAGAAATATAAAGGAACAATTATGATGGGGGATTTTAATACTGTTTTTAGCAAACAGGATATGGCGGAGGGAATGGTTTTTAAATCAGACACAGGGAGAAAAGAATTAAACGAATTGATGAGAGAAAATAATTTAATAGATGTGTGGAGAGAAAGGAACGAAAAGAAAAAAGAATTCTCAAGAAGACAAATAGTGGGGAGTTTTGTATGCCAAACTAGAATTGACTTTGTTTTATGCACGAGAAATGTGGAGAATTTTATTGAGAAGATTAAATATGAAGAAACCAGTTTTAGCGATCACAAGATTTTATCCTTTAGTTTGGACTGGAGGAAAATGCAAAGAGGGCCGGGAGTATGGATTTTAAATACACAGATTTTAAAGAATGAAGATTATGTTTCAAAGGTTAAAGAAATTATAGAAAAAGAAAAGGAAAATGGAATATTTGAAGAGGATAGGAGATTATGGTGGGAGAACGTGAAATTTTTAATCAAAAAATTTTCGATCAAATATTGTAGTTTAAAACAGAAATGCAAAAGATACGAAGAAAATAGAATGAAAGAAAGTTTAGAAAAGGAATTGAATAAAGAAAATAAAGACATACAAAAGATAAAGGAAATAGAGGGAAAACTGAAAGAAATAGAAGAAAAACAATATGAGGGGGCAAGGCTAAGAAGCAAAGCAAAATATGTGGTGGAAGGAGAAAAATGTACAAAGTTCTTCTTTGACTTGGAAAAAAAGAGAGGCAAAGCTGAAACGATAAAAGAAATAAGAGGGAAAAACGGAGAACTTGTAGAAGAGAATAAAAAGATATTGGAGGAAATAAGGAATTTTTATGAGGATCTGTTTAGTGCAAGGGGGGTGGAAGAGGAGAAAAAAAGGAACTATTGAGTCAGATAAAAGCAAAAGTAAGTGAGGAAGATAAAAAAGAATGTGACCAAGAAATTAGAGAAGAGGAGATTGAAATAGCAATAAATCAACTAAATAAAAAGAAAAGTCCAGGAATAGATGGTTTGGGAACTGAATTTTATGTCTGTTTTAAAGGGGTTTTAATAAAGATCTTAAATGAGGTTTTTAAAGAAATTTTTGAAAAGGAAGAAATTAATGAAAGAACAAGGATAGGGTTAATGAAACTGATATATAAAAGGAAAGGAGAAAAAGTAGATTTAAAAAACTACAGACCAATCACAATGTTAAATACGGATCTTAAAATTTTAGCAAAGGTTTTAGCAAACAGACTAAAAGAAGTAATGCCGAGTATAATTCAAACAAATCAAGCATATGGGGTAAAAGGGAGAGATATAGCTGATATAACGATAAGTATAAGAGATGCCATATGGTATATGAAAGAAAAAAATGAAGATGGATATATTCTTAGTTTAGATTTTGAAAAAGCGTTTGATAGGGTTGAGCACGGGTATTTATTTGAGGTTTTAAGGAGATTTGGTTTTGGGGAGAATTTTATTAAATGGATTGGAATTTTATATAAGGGTGCACTAACTAGGATTAAATGTAATGGTTTTTTAACGGATTGTTTTAAAATAACACGATCAATTAGACAAGGTTGTCCGCTCTCAGCGTTATTGTATTCACTTGTATCTGAACCTTTGGGACTTGCTATAAGACAAAATGAAAGAATAAGAGGGATAGAAATTGAGGGAAATAAGGCTGAGGGGAAAATTTTTCAATATGCTGATGATACAACGATAATTGTAAAGGGAAAGGGAAGTGTTAAAGAAGTTATGAAGGTTGTAAAAGAATACTGCGGTGGTTCTGGAAGTAAAATAAATGAGGACAAAACGATATATATGAGATTTGGCAAAGCTATGGCTTTAACGGATTGTTTTAATTTTAAGGAAGTGGAAGAAATGAGGATTTTAGGAGTTTTAATGGGGAGGAATGAGAGGAAAGTAAGAGATGAAATGTGGGAGCAACTAATAGCAGATATAGAGAGAAGGTTAAATTTTTGGAGATTGAGAACACTACATTTGAAGGGGAAGGTTTTAATATTGAATGTTTTAATGGTTTCTAAACTTTGGTATGTTTTATATGTTTCTGAAATGCCTTTATGGACAGAACAGAGGTTGAAGAAATGTTTTCTTGACTTTTTATGGGAGGGGAAACCAGCAAGGATTGCATATAACACGATTTTAGGGGCGGTAGAGAAGGGAGGTTTGGGGCTAATGGATGTGGAACAGCGAAAAAACGCTCTGAGAGTAAAAATTGTTAAGAAATACCTGCAACAAAACAACAAAACTGAGTGGAAAAAAACAATGAAATACTTTTTAAACAAATGTGGGGATTTTAATATGGGGGATGGAATTCTGTGGATGAAAACGAAAATGTGGATGACGGAAGGATTACCTGGGTTTTTCAGAGAAATTTTTAGTGCCTGGGGAAAATTTTTAACAAAAATTGAATGGGATCCGCATGGAAGAGAGAGCATTTTAAATCAACCTCTGTTCTTAAATAACAAAATTTTGAAACAAGGGAAAGAAATGTTTTTTAAAAAATGGATGGAAGTGGGGATAACGAGAGTGAGAGATGTATTGTATGAGTTTAAAGAGGGTTTTTTACCAACGCAATATATTGTGGACACAATGGAAATGGCAAAAGAAGAATATGGTAAACAAGAAATAACAAACAAATACGAAGCCATCAAGAACGCAATACCAAAAGAGTGGATTAAGAGAATACATTGCATGGAGGAAGAGCCAAAGGAGAAATTTATTTATGTGAAACTGGGGGAAAAACTGTGTGATTTTAAAGAATGTACTGTAAAAACTTTTTATTGTGTGTTTAGAGATGATGTTTTTAAAGAGCCGATTGTTAATAAGTACTGGGTGGAAAAATTCAAAGATTTAAAAAAAGAGTGTATATGGAGAAATTTAAGGGGACGATGTGTGGAAACAAAATTGGAATGTTTGGAGTATTTTATAAGACATAAAGTGGTTTTTACTGATTTTATTTTAAACAAAATTGGTCTAGAACAAAATGTTATGTGTAAAGTGTGTCAAGAAAAGGAAGAGGGGTTTTTACATATGTTTTTATATTGTAAAGAATTGGAGGGGTTCTTAAGGAAATGTAAATGTGTTATTGAAGCTTTAACTGTGGAGTGGGATGAAAACATAATGGAATGGAACAGAGTGGTGATGTTTGGCTGGGAAAAGAAGTGTCAAAACAAAAAGTTTATAAATCTGTGGGTAATGTTAATGAAAAGTGCAATATGGGAGAGAAGAACTGTGGCTAAAAAAGAAAAAATTGTTTTGGATGTTTGGACGGTTTTTAAAAGAAAAACTGAAATATATATAGAAAGACTGTATGTGTATTTTAAAAGTGAAAATATGTTGGATGCATTTTATGTTGTTTTTACATCAAATGTTTATCGTGTCTTAAAAGATTTTATGTTGAAGCTTCCTGAGAACGAAGGATTTTTGTAAGTTGTGTATACAAATCTGTGGTGTGTAATGTAGACACTGTGTAAGACAAACTGTATTTTTTAATGTATTTTTTATCACAATAAAAAAAAAAAAAATCTCGTCTGATCTCGGAAGCTAAGCAGCGTCGGGCCTGGTTAGTACTTGGATGGGAGACCGCCTGGGAATACCAGGTGTTGTAAGCTTTTGCCTTTTCTTCACTATTTATATAATATGCTGGCTTTTAGAAAGACGTGTTTTACCGCTCTATTTATTACAATCATTTAAATGTATTATAGAGTTTTAAGTGTTTTACATGTTTTTTAGGCCATTTTATTACTCTTAACATTTTAAGTGTGTGTGTGTCTTTAATAAATGGATGGTTGGCCTGCCATGTGACTAGACACATGACAGGAAGCAGGAAGTACAACTGTATAAGAAAGCAGCATGACAAACAAAGGACAGTCACCAAACTGTTGGATTGAGGAGTTGCCAATTTTAGAGCTCACCTTTCCATTCACCACCTGCAAACTTTGGATTACACTTTCTGTGGATTGTATATACACTGGTGGACACTCACATTGGACTTATCAACACACTGGGATTCTTGGACTGTTTTTAGGGTATGGACAAATGAACTGTATTCTTTTAACAGCGTTTACCTAGTTTTATCGTGCTGTTTTAAAGTCTTTTACGTGAACCTTGTAAATAAACCAAATCTATTTAAACCAATCTTCTTTTATGTCTCATTCTTTTAACCACTAGTCATCTCTCACAGTTAAATCTGACCCCATTTTAGTCTTGTAACTCGGCTGATAAGGCCGATTGTTACACTTGGATGGGAGACCGCCTGGGAATGCCAGGTGCTGTAAGCTTTTGCCTTTTCTTCACTATTTATATAATATGCTGGCTTTTACGGAGGCTGATCTTTAAATAGCCCACTTTTTGGAGCAGCCCTCACTTACGGCCATACCGCACTGAGAGCGCCCGATCTCGCCTGATCTCGGAAGCTAAGCAGCGTCGGGCCTGGTTAGTACTTGGATGGGAGACCGTCTGGGAATACCAGGTGCTGTAAGCTTTTGCCTTTTCTTCACTATTTATATAATATGCTGGCTTTTAGAAAGACGTGTTTTACCGCTCTATTTATTACAATCATTTAAATGTATTATAGAGTTTTAAGTGTTTTACATGTTTTTAGGCCATTTTATTACTCTTAACATTTTAAGTGTGTGTATGTCTTTAATAAATGGATGGTTGGCCTGCCATGTGACTAGACACATGACAGGAAGCAGGAAGTACAACTGTATAAGAGAGCAGCATGACAAACAAAGGACAGTCACCAAACTGTTGGATTGAGGAGTTGCCAATTTTAGAGCTCACCTTTCCATTCACCACCTGCAAACTTTGGATTACACTTTCTGTGGATTGTATATACACTGGTGGAAACTCACATTGGACTTATCAACACACTGGGATTCTTGGACTGTTTTTAGGGTATGGACAAATGAACTGTATTCTTTTAACAGCGTTTACCTAGTTTTATCGTGTTGTTTTAAAGTCTTTTACGTGAACCTTGTAAATAAACCAAATCTATTTAAACCAATCTTCTTTTATGTCTCATTCTTTTAACCACTAGTCATCTCTCAAAGTTAAATCTGACCCCATTTTAGTCTTGTAACTCGGCTGATAAGGCTGATTGTTACACTTGGATGGGAGACCGCCTAGTAATACCAGGTGCTGTAAGCTTTTGCCTTTTCTTCACTATTTATATAATATGCTGGCTTTTAGAAAGACGTGTTTTACCGCTCTATTTATTACAATCATTTAAATGTATTATAGAGTTTTAAGTGTTTTACATGTTTTTTAGGCCATTTTATTACTCTTAACATTTTAAGTGTGTGTGTGTGTCTTTAATAAATGGATGGTTGGCCTGCCATGTGACTAGACACATGACAGGAAGCAGGAAGTACAACTGTATAAGAGAGCAGCATGACAAACAAAGGACAGTCACCAAACTGTTGGATTGAGGAGTTGCCAATTTTAGAGCTCACCTTTCCATTCACCACCTGCAAACTTTGGATTACACTTTCTGTGGATTGTATATACACTGGTGGACACTCACATTGGACTTATCAACACACTGGGATTCTTGGACTGTTTTTAGGGTATGGACAAATGAACTGTATGAGAGATGCGAGGGCTGAAGATATAATTAAAGCAGTGAACGGAAAAGTTGGAGGGGGGAAGATACTGGCAGTGAGACCCAGACATGGAAAGGAGTATGAAATCACACTGACGAATACGGATGTATGCGAGGACTTGGAGGATTTTTTGATGATAAAAGGAAAACTGTGTGAGATAAGGAAATTACAAACAAGAGAGTATGTTGTTTCTTTCATACATTTGCCCGCCTACATTGCTGATTCTGATATTTTGGAAAAATTACATAATTGGGGAGTGACACCTGCATCTGAAATCAAAAGAAGAATGTATCCGGGCACCGATATAGCAGACGGTACAAGGTACCTAAGGGTGAAATTCCCAAAAGAAGTCATATCCTTGCCATACAGCACAAAATTTGACACGGAGGAAGGATCGCAGTACTTCCGGATTATGCATGATCGGCAGGTTAAAACCTGTCGATTGTGCATGAATCCTGGACACGTGTTCAAAAACTGCCCAGAGTTCAAGTGCTATCAGTGCGATGAACAGGGGCATTTCGCAAGGGACTGTGATGCGGTGAAGTGCCCGGAGTGCAGAAAAGTGATGGCAAGATGTGAGTGTTGGATAGCAGATTTGGATGGAACGCAAAATACAGATTTGGAAGATGTGGGTGGGCAAATGGTGGAAGAGACGGAACTTGGAAATGCTGGAGAGACTGCAAAAGAAAATGAAGGGAATAAAAAGACCAATGAGAAGAATCAGGAGATGGAAGAGGATGGACAAGAAGCAGCAATGGACGAAGGAATATGGACACCACTGAATATATCACAAGGAGCACTGGAAGAAATGGAGGAACAACATGTAAAAGGTAACGAGGAAGAAAAGAAAGAGAGAACTGAGGAGAAGAAAGAAGGGGAGAAAATGGACTTCAGAATGGATAGAAGAGAGACTATAAGAAGACGGATCACTAAGGTAATACCAAATCTAGAAGTTGCTAAGAAGAAGAGACTTGAGAAAAAAAAAGAACAGAGTAAAGAAAAAACTTTATGGGAAAATAGATTTCAAGCATTAATGGAGGAGGAGGAGGGAGAATAGAAAAAAAATGTTTGGTTTTTGTGATTTATTTTTCAATGTATGTTTTTTTATGTTTTTAAAAATTGTGTCATGGAATGCTAGGGGTTTGCTGAATATGGAGAAATTTGAAAAGATGAAGGTTTTATGTAAAAATACCGATGTCATTGTGTTGCAGGAAACAAATTGGAAAAATGAAAGTGTTAAAAGGTTTGAAACAAAATGGGATGGAAATATATATTTTAATAATGGAAATGATAAAGTAGGTTGTGGGGTTGCAGTTCTAATTAAAAGAGGAGTATGTGAAAAAGAACAAGTAATATTGGATGATGGAGTGGGAAAAAGTATGGCGGTGAAAATAGAAAAAGGAAAAGAGTTTTTTATTATCTATAATATTCATGCACCAAATGAAGAAAAGGGAAAAGTAGATTTTTTTAAAAAAGTGAATATTAATTTAAAAACATGGCAGAATGTTATTTTAATGGGTGATTTCAATACTGTCTTTACAGAATTGGATTTGGCAAGTGAAATGGTTTTTAAGACAGACAAAGGGAGAGAGGAATTGGTGAAAATAATGAAGGAATGTAATCTAATAGATATATGGCGGGAAAGAAATAGGAAAAAGAGAAAATTTTCAAGAGTGCAAGTGGTAATGAATAAGATAAAACAAAGTAGAATTGATTACGTTTTATGTAAGGAGGAAATGGAGGGAAATATCCAAAATGTATTTTATAAGGAAGTAGGGTATAGTGATCATTTTCTTTTATGTATGACTTTAGATTGTGTAAGAGTGGAGAGAGGATCAGGGGTGTGGGTCTTAAATGCAACAATTTTAAAAGAAGAATCTTACAAAGAAAGAATTAAACAACTATTAGAAGTTAGTAAATTAAATAAGATTTACGCAGAAGAGAAAAGAATATGGTGGGATAACGTGAAATTGGATATA